>NC_056733.1:698254971-698392471 GCF_019279795.1 Protopterus annectens
AACAGTTGGTCAGACTTCCTGGTGGACTTTGTTCTGTCCAAGTAGTAGCGTAGTTGTCTGTGAATGTCTAAAGTATGCAGTAGCTTTTCCCCTTTATTTTGAGGGTTAGGAAAGAAAGTAGGCAGGTGAATTGCTTGGTTTAGAGACACTCTGGATATCACCTTGGGCATGAATGAAGGATTGGCCCTAAGGGAAACTCTGTCCTGATGAAAGATGAGAAAAGGAGGTACTGCCATGAGGGCCTGTATCTCCGAGACTCTTCTTGCTGAGGTGACTGCCAACAGGAAAACCGTTTTCCAAGAGAGAAATTGCATTTCTGAAGATGCTGCTGGTTCAAAAGGAGGAAGAGTTAATTTTTCCTAGACGTAATTGAGGTCCCATGCAGGAATTGGTAGTTTCCTTGGAGGTTTGATATTCTTTATGCCTCTTAGAAACTGTCTTAGCAAGGGATGCGAAAACACAGGTGGATCACAGTTGTAATGTGCTGAGTTAGCTGAAGCGTGGATTTTGATGGAAGAGTATGAGAGGCCACTGTGAAACATTTCTGCCAAGTATTCTAATATCTGAGGTATTTTCATCAGTGATGCATCCTGGCCCTTGTTGACATTCCAGATTGTGAATCTCTTCCATCTGGCCGAATAGGTTTTTCTGGTGGAAGGTCTGCGTGCCTCCAGCAAAATTTCCTGAACTTTTTCAGAGAGGGAGTCATGGGTCTCAGTCATGGAACTCTCCAAGCTGTCAGCTTTAAGGTTTGCAGGTTCTGATGAACAGTCTTGTAACTGTGTTGAGTCAGGAGCAGAGGGCATTGAGGCAAGGGCCATGGTTTGGTGTGAGTTATGCTCAGTAGCAGTGGATACCAGTGTTACCTTGGCCAGTCTGGAGCTATCAAGATTCATCTTAGTTGTTCTGCCTTGATCTTCAGTAACACCTTGGTGAGCAAAGGTAGAGGAGGGAATGCATAAATTGTTAGAGCATTCCAGCTGAAGGAAAGAGCATCCGTTCTCCAAGCTAGAGGATGGTGTATCCTTGTGCAGAACCTTTCCAGGTGATGATTGAGATGAGATGCAAAGAGGTCTATGTCTGGTCTTCCCCATGCAGATGTTATTTGAGAAAATGCGTGGGTGTAGCATCCATTCGTGTGGATCCAAGAAATTTCTGCTCAACCTGTCTGCCAGAACATTGTCCTTGCCCGGAACAAACTGGGATTGCAAGTAGATGTTCAGTTTCAGGGACTTTTCCCAAAGAATCATTGTTAGTCTGCAGAGGGGGTAGGAATGAGTGCCCACTTGTTTGTTTATGTACCACATGACAGTGGTGTTGTCTGTCCTTATTAGCAGATGACCTTGCTGAAGAAATTTTCCAAAGGCTTCTATTGCATGTATCACTGCCAACATCTCCTTTTGATTTATGTGCTGATGCATCTCCATGGGAGTCCATTGCCCTTGAATGCATCTGCCATCCATGTGCGCCCCCCATCCATGGTCTGAGGCGTCTGTTGTAATAGTTTGATTTGTTGGAGCTTTGTTGAAAAGCATGCCTTCGTTTAAGTGACTTGTGGAGCCCACCACAAAAATTCCCTTTGCAGGCATGGTATGAGTGGTATTATGTCTTCTAGGTTGTGGCTGTGTTGCGACCACAAGCTTTTTAGGTACCATTGCAGCTTTCTCATGTGTAGTCTTGCCAGAGGGATTAGAAGAATGCAAGATGCCATGAACCCCAGGGCCTGCAGGGTCTTCCTTGCGGTCAGGTGGGTTAATTTTGCTAGGCCTTTGAAGTAAGCTGTTAAATGCTCTTGTTTTTCCTCTGTGAGGAAAGCCATTTGTAGCTGTGTGTCCAGCTTTGCTCCTAGAAAAATAATCTCTTGGGATGGCAGTAATCTTGATTTTTGAATGTTGACTGTGTATCCCAAAGCCTGCAGCAATTGAATGACATAGTCCAAGTGTTTTATCAAAGTCTGTTTGCTGTCTGCTTGTATTAGGCAGTCGTCCAGGTAAGGGTATATTTGAATCTCCTGGAGTCTGCAATGTGCCACTACTGATGCCAGGCATTTCGTGAATACTCTGGGTGCAGTAGATAAGCCAAACGGCAATGCTGAGAATTGATAGTGCTCTGTTCCTGCAAGAAATCTGAGGTATCTTCTGCAACTGTGTCTGATAGGGACATGCAGGTATGCCTCCTTGAGGTCCAGAGTAACCAGCCAAAACTCCTTGCCCAGCATGGGAAGAAGTTGCTGTAACGTCAGCATCTTGAATTTTGGCACCATGAGAAAAGTACTTAGAATGGACAAGTCCAATATAGGCCTCCATGGTTTTTCTTTTCTTGGAACAAGGAACAGTCTTGAATAAAATCCCTGGCCTTGTTCCTGAGGAGGAACCTTCTCTATTGCTTTTATTTGTAACAGCTTTGAGACTTCTATGAGTGCCTCTGCCCTTTGATTTTGTGGCAGGTTTGGCATGCCTTGTCCCATTGGTAAGGTATGGAAGTGGAACCTGTAACCTCTGTCTATTATGTCCAGAATCCAATTGTCCTTTGTTATAATGTGCCATTTTTTTGAGAATAGAGATAATTTTCCGCCTAGAGGTGCTTCTCTTTGAGCCTTGGTAGGCGGAGTGAAAGGTAAGTCATTGTGATTGTCCCCGTGGTGCAGGTGAACTGCCTGTGCCACTTCTCTGATTTTGTGGTTGCCGTTGGCGTCCCCTGTAGGAGCCTCGGTATTGCCCTCTACCTCGTGCACGCCTGTTCTTTCCCCTTTGAAACTTGTCCGAGTCTGGAAAGGACCAATTCTTTGAAGGCCAATTCCTGCTGAACCTTGGTGGCTGAACCTGGAGGAAATCCTTTATTGTCTGTACTGATTTTGCCTTCTCCTCAATAGATTTCAACACATCCTGAGCATTAGCACCAAAAAGCTTCTGTTTATCCAGAGGTGCGTCCAGGAGCTTTACTTTAACATGATCCGGCAGTGGCTGTTCTTTCAACCAAGCATGTCTACGGATAACAGCCCCTGTCATAGCTGCCCTACATGAAGCCTCCAATGCATCATAACCACACTGAAGAAAATGATTACTAACCTGCTGATTATTATGAACCAAATCCTGCAATGCCTTTCTATCTATAGGCTCAGGAGAGGCTAGCTTTTTCTGCAAATCATCCAGTAAATAATCCTGGTACTGAAACATATGAAAAAGGCAGTTAAGTGACCTCAAGGCAAGGGTGGAAGAGGTATAAACTTTTTTACCCCATCTCTCCAAGGACCTTGCTTCCCTGTCAGCTGGCAGTGGATTCTTGGCTGAGGAGGTAGCCACTCCTTTGGGGTCCTGTGAAATAGTTTCTAGATCCACAGAGTGGGCCTTAAAGAGATGCTTGTGAGTGTCAGGGACCCTGTAATATCTGTCTGGCTTGACAGGAGCAGGAGGGAGAGAATCAGGGGAAGCACTGGAGTCGGAGAATACATCATCCAGGACATCCAAAACTGGAGGGATAGCTAAAGGTCTGTGCTGGGGTAACTTAAGGAAGGTACGTAGCCTTTTCCTAGAATCAGAAAATTCCTGACCCTGCCACTTAACATGTTCCCTCATGGAGTGGAGGACTTCACCAAAAGAAAAATCCTCTGGAGGAGAGGCAGAGGGAATTGATTCCTCAGCATCAGAGTCCTCATAGGCCTGGAAGGATTCTTCTTGGGTATCTGAATGCTCTGAATCCCCAGAGGCTTCATCGGAAGAGAGGTTGTCTGCCTGCTCAGTTCTAGGCCTTTTCTGCAGGCGGCTGAGAACCTCTGTCTGGGTGAGGCTGAGACCCCCTAATAAGAGAAATTAGATCTGCAGCCAGAGACATGATCTGTCTATCAGAAGAAGGGGCCTGAGAAGTAGGTTTAGGGTGGGCCTTGGCCTGGCTGGCGGCCATAGCACGTGCAAAGGCCTTGATGGACATGGATACAGGAGGCCTAGCTGCCCCACGTGCAGGGGTAACTTTGTCCATGGGAATGGTGTCGGGTAGATCCAGAACTTCGGTTTCTGGAGGAAAATCAACAACCGGCACCGGTGTAGTCTCCGGGACCGAGGAATGTGTTAACACGGTGTCGTCGGCCTGGAGCGGTTGAATTACCGCTTCCGAAGGGACCGAAGCACTCGCGGAGGGCTTAGGCGTAATATCGGTGGAAGACGCGGGCCGAGGATGTCGGTCCCGGTCCTTTCGTTTTTTGGTAGTATGTGCAGTCGGTTGTTCCGACGGCATGTTGTAAGCGTAGGATTTGCCAAAGAAGTCTTCGGCAAATTCTGCCCGGCGCCTGAGAGTGCGCTTATTAAAGCAAGCGCAGGCAGCACAGGCCGAGACGTCGTGGTCTGGGCCCAGGCAAGGGAGGCAGTAAGAATGGAAGTCCTTATGAGGTATTTGTTTACCACAAGACAAACAATTATTAACTTTCTCAATTTGTTCTGACATCGGCTGAGGCAAGAAAAACTGTTCCCCAACGGGGTACTTAGCTTTTTGATGACTTCGGTAACTGAAAACACAGGAGCTGACCGACCGGCACTTGTGAACTGCTTCTGCTTCGGGCACCGCGCGGCAAGAAAGACTGAAGAAGATGGCGTCGGCTGATGCCTTTGTACTCCAGCCGCTCTGACGTCGGGGAGGAGGCGCCATCGGCCGACGCCAGACCCAGACTTTGGAATCTGGCCGACTGAAGGGCTGCCTGAGGCAGGACAACCCATATGTCAGGACTGCAGTTGCATTCTTGAAGGACATCATTTTGAAAGAAAGGAGAGAGACCTAAACTGGTTTCCAAGAACCTTTATTCCTTGGGACCAAAAACATTCTCGAGTATAATCCCTTGCCCCTCTAAGACAGAGGGGACTGGCTGAATAGTCCTTTGAGCCAACAGTCCTGAATAAGATTTAGAAAAAGAGACAGTTGGCAAGGAGGCTGAGGGATCCCTGGAAAAGGAGGAAGGAATTTCAAAACTATGAAATAAAAGTTCTTGCTGACTGAAAGAATCCAGGAGTCTGTGATGATTTGTTGCCAAACTGGAAAGAAAAGCCTTAACTTGAGGGAAAGCAGGATCTGGCCAAGGAGCAGAGGATTACTGTCAAACAGAGGAAGACTTGTCTGGGAAAGAAGACATTCTGCCCTCTAGAATGCTCAACTGGCTTCTCAGGAAAAACATTCTCTTAGAAGGTCTTTTGCACTTTGCAGGTTGCTTATGATGCCTATACACAAAGGGAGACTTAGAATGGTAGTCCCTTTAAACTTGGGAATAACTGAGAGGAAAATTTGTTTAAGGCCCTGCATAACATTCCCCTTGTAAAGTTTTAAAGCCCTGCAGCAGCAGAGCCAAATAGATTACAGGTGTCCAATGGAGCATCCAACAGTTTGGCTTTAATATCCTCAGGGAAAAAACTGCAACCGAAGCGAGGAATACCTGCTAACTGACTGACACAGCTGCCCTAGAAGAGGCATCAGTAGCATCACAGCTACATTTCATGGAACAGTGAACAACCAGACACACTAACTCATTAAAGACATGGCAGAAGTCTTAGCTTCAGTCAGGCATGCCAGCTAGGACATCCCCAAGCTTAAAGAGAAGACATAGCTGGTCATACGGGTCTGGTAATTTAGGGCCCTGAAGGCTATGGTGGCAGAGGTGTACACCTTCTTACTGTACACCTGTCCATAGCTCTACTATCTTCATCAGAAGTAGAAAGCTTAGAGGAAGGAATCAACTTAGGTTTGTCAGAAAAATCACTGCATGGTCACAGGAAGGATTCTCGTGTAAAGACTTCTGAGTCTCATGCACCTTGTAAAAAAAATAAATTTTTTTTTTTAGAGCAGGAGGCTTGAGACTCTGCAGCTTGTGAAGTGGAAGTAAAAGCATTAAGAAGGGCTTCCAAAACAGTGGCACCGCAAAAGGCCTCTAATGGACCTCAGACATTTGGAAACTTTCCCACTGAAAATGCTCCATTATTTTAATAATGGTGTACCCAAAAGAAAGCTCCACAATAAGTGATGAGAGGAGAGAATATAATGTTCTCCGTATTCCAAAGCAAGATGGGAATGGATCTGTGAAGAACCAAGGGACTTCCCCAGAATCCAGATCTTCTTCCTCAGAGAAACAGAAACCCTAAGTCTCTTACAGGGAGTGAAAGAGAAAGCAACAGGATCTTTAAACGCTTTTCCATTAGCATCTCATATAGACTGCTTTTAAAGTTATTAATCATTCTTTCTATGTCACATCTACCCACTTTCTTATAGGTGTGCTCATCTTCCAACATGGAGTGCATCTTGTTCCTATACCATTCCAAGTCCATTACTAAAATGCCCCCTGCTTTGTCAGCTGGTTTAATAACCAGATCTTTACTGACTTTAAGCTGACTAAGGGCTTCTCGCTCCCTCCATGTCTTATTGTAGAAGCTTCCTTTCCCATTTCTAGGTTCCCTTAAACTTTACATCTCGGCTTCACATAGACATAAGAGTAGTTCTATTGTGGGATGATTGACAGGTATAAAACTACTTGGTTTCTTTTAACATGCTGATGGTTGATCATTCTTTGTTCCAAAGATAGATTTAAGTGTCACATTTCTCCCAAACAGCTTTATATCTGTTGCAAATTCATTTAGGTTGGAAGGTAGGGTGGGTATAAAACTCAGCCATTTACCAAGCAAAGAAACCTGTTCAGGTGTTAAGGTTACATGGGACAAATTCACAACCATGTTTAGGTCATCCGTTTTCATAGCATAGATTTCTTCCGTTTCCTCTCCTGACTTTGCGTTCTTGGATTCCTGTGAAATTGTTGCTTGACAAAAAATGGTAGCCAATTAAAAGATGCATGAGCAGCTCCTTCTCTGTGCCTGGTTCCCGATAACGAATGGGTGGTCATGGCAGGCTCCTGATTTAATAAAGTCTGCGAGGTACAACTAGAACTAACTTCTCAAGTTCGTATCAGTTATTTCCATAGTAGGTCAATCTTTCCTTGTATTTTGTTTTCCTAGTTCAACTTTGCCATTCAGACCATTTGTAGTAGGATCCATATTCTCATCAGCGCTATCCTTTCTTGAGCTTGGTTTCCTTCTAGTCACAGTTCTATGTCACCCATTAGTTAATAATACTTCTTTGGGCCACGTATAGTACAGACAGCAAACATGTCCTTAACACTATTAAAAAATTCTGGCCCATTCTAGCAGCAGATGTGAAAATCAAGAGCATTGTAGGAGCAATCCCTAGATTGTCTTTCAAAAATAAAAAGAACATCAAAAGATTATGTAATAAAGATGGTTTTGATCTCCAGTTAGTCTCAGATAGGAAAGGTACCTTCAAGTGTAATAGGTGCCAAGCCTGTGCCTCCATTGACAGTAGCAATATGTTCATCCACCTCATTACCAACAAGAAATAGATTTTCAATGCGTTTGCCAACTGTTATAGCAAACATCTGGTCTGTCTAGCATTTTGCTGCCTATGCCAAGCTTTTTACATAGGTAAAACCGATCAACAGTTCAAAGACTGGATTCTGCGCCATCTAAGAGATATTAGAAACGCTGATATGAATAGTGCTCTTGCTATGCATATTAATTGTAACCCTACACTCAGTTTTAAGTTTAAAGCTATTGAATGCATTCAACAACGTCTTAGAGAAGGGGATGTGAAGAATAGAATGGAGATCTGAGAGATTAACTGGATAGTTAACATGAGAGCACACTGCTCTCCAGGAATGAATAATGTGGTTCCATTGAAACCTATACTTAAAGCCAGAAGGCTGAGGATTTGCTCTAGCAAAGAGGCTTGACACTTAGAATGACTGTGATTCGACATAATCTCATTGGTTAAAACAAGGGATGTGGGCTTCTTATGAGACTATGATTGGCTACTCTGAGTTTTAAGTAAGATTAGAAGCAAGAAATGTAACATTATCTGATGAAGGCTAATACATCCGAAAGCACTCATCAGACCCAAATATTGTTGTTCCTGCTGGTTTTTACCTTTTTAAGGTTTTTACATATTGATTAAAGTTTTTGCTTTTAATATTTGAGCCGTGGTGGTTTACCGAAGGATTTATTTGCAGTTTTCATTTTTGCCATCGGCACCTTCAGCAGTGTTAACAGAGTTTTTGTTTGGCCTTTTTCAAAAGTGGGTAGAACACCCAGGAAGGAGGATTCAGAAGCCATGGTTTCCTGACCAAACAATTTCAGATGCTGGTTTTCCAAATACACATACAGAGAAAAGAGACAGCTGCAGAGGGTCTTGGGTACAAAGGTGTGGCAAATATTGCACTGTGTGTGACTGTGGTCTGCACCCAAGCAGAAAGGGCACTTATTGTGTCTGTTCTTATGGAGAATCTGCCTCCACACACATTTCTCCATTCTGGATGACATGTAAAACAAATAAAACAATAAGAAAACAAGGAAGAGCTTTCAATGGAGTACTTATCTGCCCTAGGCTCAGTAGCTGAGTCAATGTGATTAAAATCTCTGACTGAATTCAAAAGCAGCATTCAGACTGGCAGCAAAAAAGTTCTGAGGATTCAGCGCTCATATGCTACTTACATACCTTATGCCTTGAACATAAGACATGTGTCTGATGTATGGCGCTTGGAAGGGCACAAGGCTTTGGTATGCTGGACAGACAGACATAAAGCTGTCCTCAGCAGAATATTCCCTTTGTAAGGAATACTACAACAGTGATAAGGATATACATATATATATATATATATATATATATATATATATATATATATACACACACACACACACACACACACACACACACACACACACACACATATGAGAGTGAATGCTCAAAAGAATGGTGTCCTTTTTTCTTTGTTTTGTTGGCTGCAGCCCGCTGTGTGTGCGAGATTCTGGTACAGTGGTTCTGGGAATTTGCCCCTCACCCCTTGTTGTATGAGCTGAGTTGGCATGGGGGTGTGGGGGTGCAGGGGGCTTGCCCCACTGCATAAAATACTTGCTTTTTTATTTTCTCTTTGCAGCATTCACTATTTGATAACACACTCCAATATGTGCATGTGTGTGTGTGTATTATATATATATATATATATATATATATATATATATATATATATATATATATATATATATATATATATATATATATATATATATACACACACACACACATACATACATAGACAGACATGTGTGCATGCATGTGCACACACATTAAGCAAGTCAAAGAAAAGAAAGAACAGTCATCTCCTACATGAAAACAGTAGTATACTAAATAAATAAGTAAAGTCCTGAGAAAAATACAGCAAGAAATGGGTGCCTGTGTGATACAAAAGATAAACTGAATACAAGCCAGCTCCATGGCACAGAGGGATAAATCCCTGACTAAAATACAGGCAATGCTGGCATGGGATTTAACAGCACTGTCAGTTTCCCCATCCTGGGATCAGGCGGCACTCTGGCACTAAGTGTTGGACCTGTACAACACGGTCCTGTGACATCATGCTCCAAGAATGTATACACGCAAGTCCTGATGGCATGTACAGGCTCCAAGTGGCCAGCAGCACAGAAGTGGAACTCAGAAAGGCATCACGTGGGAGATGCTCCAACAGGGGAAGGACAGACCACCTCACCAGACAGGTAATCTGGCCCACATTCTAAAACTAGACTCTTCTGGGGAGGAACCAGTGGGATAACAACGCATGCTGGCTAGAGCAAATAGGTCATAGGACTCTCACTTAGCCTTGAGATGCATGGCTCTTGCCCATCCCCAACTGAAATGAATGGAACAAGTTGATGAAGGTAGTGCAGCCACTGGGAAAGTCTGGTGGGAACAAAAGAAAGAACAGCAGCAGCAGAAAAGACTGGAATTAATTCAAACTGCAAGAAAAGTAAGCAAATGCATAAATAAGAAAATACAGCAAAATCAGTAAGACAACCAGTAAGTGGCAGGGGATATCCTGGAGAAAATGAACACTAAAGGGTAGCATCTACAGAAAAATGAAGGGTATATACCAGGCTAAGTAGCTTATTAATAAGAAACTGGAGTGAACAACATTTGAAACACAAAATTAACAAATGTACTACTAACTACACAACTGTATTATGGATCACAGATTTCTTACCATTCGAATATCAAACTCTTGCAGGGATGGGCTCTTCAGCCATTTCCGAAGATAATGCTTCCTCACACCAGGCTCAGCTTGGAAGATGGCCAATGGAATGGCACTGTTACAACATTCAAAAAAGATACAAGGAAACTACAGTTAGATTTAGGATTTTTTCAGTCTCCATCTGAACAGAAAAATGGTTAGAATATCAACAATGACACCATATATTTGGATTTCCAACTTTATTCATTCTACCCAGGCTAGGACTTTTCATGAGGTGGCTGACCTGGATCACTACCATCAAACCACAGCAACAAAAAAACATGTGGGAGTGCACCACATGATCCCAAATAATGATATGAAACCACAATTAAGCAAATAAAAGTAAATCAAACCATACAAGGCTTACCACCTTATAAAGCAATTAATATGCACTACACAAGTGGAGTCTATCTGATGCCCATCACTGATCACTGCTGAAGTAGCCTTAGCTTCATGGGTTACATCCTTCCAATGATATAATGGCTGGCCATCTTCCAAAGCTTCAGGGCACCTTTCATGCATCCAAACTGTCAGGCAGCTCAAGCTGAGCTGACTAAAAGACAGGTTTGGGCACAAAACCCTACAGAACTTTACTGGCACTGAACAGTATGCTCCTCTGAGGTTTTTGAAGATTGTCTTGTGCTTTTCTTTGCAGAGCAGATTAAGCTCCCTTTGGGATTCCATTTTCTTCATTTTTTATGAAGTTTTATTTTTCTTTTCTGGAAAGTTATTTTAAAGCTAGGACTGTTGTGTTTTAACAGACAGTCCTGAGACTACAACACACAAACGGACCACTCATTTTTGAGTCAGTTTAAAATTAGTATAAAGTAACTAAAAACATTTTTATTCTGTAGAGAAATAGCATTTATTTTTCTTTTGTGGGGCTGGCATTGTGTTATACTTTTTTTTTCATTAACAAAAGTAACCTTTGTGGACTGATAGTGTTTACCAGCATTTGTTACTTGCCTTCCCTGGGAAAAGGGCACCATTTTCAGCTTGACCATAGAACAATCACTGGTCCCATGGTTGGTCCTTCTTTTAGTCACAAAAAGAAAGTTAAGCAAACAGCCTTTGCCACCACAACAGGCTAGCAATTTCTCCCAGGTGAAGGTGGATGATTCTGCTATGGCCATTTGTTCCACCTCAAATCACTCATCTTTTACCCCATATCCCTCTGGTGTAACACCATACACTCACTACGGACCATGGGTTAGCTACATCTTCTGCAGCTGTTAAGATCCCTTCATTGGGGAAGGGAGAGCCACTGCTCTTGGTCTTGGAAGAGGGAACAGAGGTTTCCCTGTTGTGTCAAAATGCTTTGCCCATTCCTGGGGAAGCAGCTGCTGCCATTAACAGGGCTGGACCCGTTTTTCTTTCCAAAAAGAAATAGAAATCCAAGCAAGTTATCTACTTCTCAAATTTCTTTGGATATGACTGGCTTACTAGGTATGGCTCAGAGTTTAATTCAGGCTACTGATCCTTCTTGTAAACTAGTTGCTGGCAAAAGAGAGATTCCTCTTTTCCTTAACAGATTCAAGATTTTGAATTTGAACAGAAGATGCAGGGACAGACGCAGGGTTTTTCCCCTGATTCAGACTTGGAAGGCGGCTCAGTTACTGATGGATCCATGTGAGGGTTTCTCTTTCTTTGATACTATTGCTGGAATGTCCCATTATTTTCAGTGGGAGAAAACAGAGAATTCTCATTTCCTCAGAAAACAGTATGAGTTGTTACAGAATGATTTCCAGAACCTACACCCATTTTTCTTGTTCTATCTGCTTTAGAGGATGCATGCGTTACTGCCTGCAGTTTTTCTGATACCCAGCCAGCTGCCCCTAAAGTTCTTTAGTATTTTAAATTTCTATACACTATTCCCAAACCTGACCCAGCAGCTGTAGCCTTAGTTGATGCCACTGCATATAAGCACTTTGTTAATTCCAATCCTAATCTTTCTGATAAGAATGGGAACATTACTCATAGGTATGGCAACAAAGTGCACACTTCTGCAACTTTGATTTTCAGAATTTTGAACTGTCAGACTCCCATGTTAAAGTTTGTTCTGACAAATTGTGAAATTATGAAGAATGCTTTTTATCTGCAGTTTCTACTTGTGAGGAAAATTGTTTTAAATAACTTGGTTTCTTCTATTGCCCAGGTCACTAGTTTGTCTGCAGTGGGTGTATGACTCTGTTGATACTTCTTCCAGGGCTATGGCTACTGGTACTGTTTTAAGGAGGTTTGCATGGCTGCATTCTCACAACCTCCCAGATGGTGTTAAAGAATTTACGTTTTCCTTTTGACAGATATAGTGTTTGGCCCCTCAGCTGCACAGGTGATCAAAAAGCATGATAAATGGGACAAGTTTATTTAGATTTTTTTTAGCCCTCCTTTTTCAAATTGTCCAAGGGATTTTCTATCCTGTCACCCAGTTATGGCAAAAAACACAGAATAAGCAGTCTCAACAAAACTCAGGTAAACATACATTTAAGAAGAAATGACATGGAGGTTCCAAGAACAAGTCTCAAACCTCTCAAAGCCAAAAGACAGTGCAACAAGTCTGAATGACTATTCAAGATACTTTGTGACCTCCTCCCACCATGGTCCTTTTTTTCCTCCAGAAAGTCTAAATCTCCATTTTTCTCTTTGGCAACAGATTGTTTCAGACAAATGGTTTCTGAAAATCATTAATTCATCAAGGTTATAGATAGCAGTGAGAGGCAATTTCTCCTTTCCAGGGAGTCACTCCATCTTTTTCTCATGCTGTCCCATGAGGTGACAGCCAGTTCCTCCTTCCCAGGTGGGAAAGGGCTTTTAATTAAGGATGTGCCTAGTGCCAAAGAAAAAAAATGATTGGAGACCAGTTCTGGAGCTTTCTTTCCTAAACCTACTTGTGATAGTGTCCAAATTCAAAATTCTGTCACTTCACAACCGGTTACCTCTTTTTACTCTCTCAAGTTTTCTGGTAACACTAGACTTAAAAGACACTTATCAGATGCCTAGTCATCTAGACTTCAGATGTTTTTTTAAGGTTGTGTGTGTCTGGATGTCATCATCCGTTCTCTGCCTTACCCTTTGGACTATCCACTGCACCATGAGTGTTCACAAAGTATCTAGTTCCGGTTATAACTCATTGCAAGTTACATGGTATCCACATTTGTCCATAAAGATTTGATAAGACTATAGTATACTGGAACTAACTGTAAACAACTGAAATAAGACTGAAAGGAGTCTTTACTTGTTGATTACCCAAAGTTGTGCTTAACTGGTGGCAGTCTCTCCTTTATGGGCCAAGTCTTTCTGTACTTTCACAATAAAGTTGGCACACACTTTAGTTCGGTTAATGATGCTTTATGAGATGTTAACAATATCCAAATACTGTCTCCAATAACAATGCTGATAAACAATAGCAGTCTGTAGAAATTCTGGAAGGCTGAATAGCAACAACAATGCTGATAAATATATCCAAAGTTTCTGCAGGTATATTCTGGTTCTCCTGAACTATATCAACTGAAACGGTCTTTTCCTCCTGAACAGTATGGTTATTTGATCTGATTTCTGTACTCAGGCTTGAGTGCCCATACTGCAGTCCAAAATCTAACTTCCTTTCTGGAATGCTGGATATGTAAACTTTTCTGTATGTCAGTCCAAACTAACAGAACTCCCTAACTGCATCAGAGTATATTTTAATAATACCAAAACCCTGTAATGCTTTACACTCCTCTTTAGCCTTGGTTTCCACACCTGATCTTACATGTGCCTCTATCTAGCATTCCGTTGCTATGTACATCTTTCACTTGAGAAAAACATTCTGTAGCCGGCAAGCTTGTATCTTTGCCTTGAGAAAAGAACATTCTGCATTTCTGTATTTTCTGAACCTCTCATGCTTATCTTTCCTTTCTAACAAACTGCCTTTCTCTGTAACTGAATGCACGCATGTCTGACTATATTTTCAGGCCTTATTTTACCTTAATGTACTACAGTGAATTCACTAAGAATATTCACACTCTAACATTCCATATTTAGATGGCTTGCTCATCTTTGCAGAGTCATTTTCAAAGTGTCAGAAACCTCTCTCTCTTGGGTGAGAGATCTCCTACGCAAGCTGGTATTTCAAAAGAACATTCAAGTCTCAACCCCTCACACCCTCTTCCAAAAGAAAGAATAGTTCTTTATTTTGATCTCTTTCTAAGGTTTTTCACACAGACTTCGGTCTCTGTGAAGGAATACCTCAGGATTTTGGGTCTCCTAGCATCTACGATTCTCATGATACACCTGGCAAGACTCCACATAAGAATGATAAAGTGTTAACTGAAATCCCTTTGGTCAGAGCATCAACACCCTTTATCTTTTCAAATCTAGTGCTAAGGTTTTCAGAAGAGAAATCAAATGCTATCCCTAAATCCAGGTCCCCCCCTCTCTCTCCCTGCTTCAAAGCATTCAGTCAACACAGGTGCTTCGGACTTTGCTTGGGGAGCAGTTTCAGGAGGTAAGACACCAAAGGACAGAAGCAAGCACATAAATATCAGGGAGATGCTTGCACTGATCAATCATCTCAACACTCTGAACCATCTGTGGTTCCCGGGACCTCTTGAAGTAGTTATAGACAATACCACAGTCATGTGGTACATCAATAAAGCAAGGGGGAGCCAGGTTGTACCTTCTTTTTGGACTAGTTATGTTGGCTTGGGATATAGCTTCACAGTACAATCTAACTCTACAGGTATCCCACATTCTGTCAGAGCATAATTATGTGGAGAAGGACTAGGGCAGAGCTTCAAAAATTGAAACTATATCAGTGGATCTTCCAAGACATGATCCATCTGTGGGCGAGTTCCTCAGGTAGACCTCTTTGCCTCTGCTCAGAAGATTCTGTTTCCAGGACTCCATACAAAAAGGCCTAGAAGACATGGGCCTTTTATTTTATTTTCCTTGGTCAGGAATGTTCCTCTATTCTTTTCCACTAACATTCAGAGTACTTCTGAATATTCAGAAGGAATCCTCCAAGACTGTGGTGATCCCCTTCTGGACCAGGCAACTGTGATTCTCCCTTCTTTTATGAATGTCCAGGAAAAATTGCCACAAGCTTCTTCACAGACTGGATCTACTCGCACAAAAACAGGGTGTTTGATGCACTTCGACATCAATTACCTTCAGTCGCATACCTGAATGATAAGGTCTTACTTCCCTTTAAGGACCTGTTTATTGAGGATCTGCAGCAGGTACAATGGAGGTAAGAAAGCCTGCTATCAGAAAATCATAAATTAATAAATGGAAACTGTTTTCTAGTTGGTGCAAACAACATTACCAGCACCCATTCAGGGCTAGTTGTTCTCTCGTTTTACAATACTTGTGAGTTACTATCCTATGGCCTTTTCCTACTACTCTATCAAGGTTTAATTTACTGGTCATTTAAACATGTTTGTCTATGGGTCCTCCTATTTTAATAGTCTCAAGTCAAAATGTTTTTGAAAAGGATTTTGCACAAGAGGCCTCCAAGTAAACCTGTGGCCCCTCCTTGGGATATTAATTTTGTGTTAGAGAAGCTAACACTTGCTCCATTTGAACCAGCTAATATGGCTGATGTGAGGTTAACATGAAAAACAGTTTTACTGATTGCTCTGACCTCTGCAAGAAGGGTTTCTGACGTCCAAGCTCTTATGGTGAGTCAACCCTATCTCATTTTCCACACTGACAGGGTTTCTTTGAGAACTAATCCTTCCTTTATGCCTAAAATGATATTGGAGTTTATCTTAAGCCAAACTATCTCCACATTTTCTTTCCTGAACCTAAAAATGAAGGAGAAAGGATGCTACGTACCTTGGATGTCCATAGATAATTCTAGTACGGTCTTCACAAAAACTAAACCTTTCAGATCAATTGTCATTTCTTGTGAAGGTAAGAAGGGGCAACCTATGCCCAAAACAGACCATTTCCAAATGGTTATCGAAAGTTTATACCTTTTGTTATACTCGCAATAAAAATTCCAGGCAAGGTCAAGGCCCACTACCAGGGCTTTGCCTTCATCTACAGCTTTTTGGAAAAGGTTAGATTCAAGCAGCAGCTACTTAAAACTTGGTGCACACTTTTACAAAGCACTATAAGCTTGATTACTTCTTTATTAGGACCATTCTCCATGGGTTCCTGGGCTCTTCTCCTTCTACCTCCCAAGTGTGGATAGCTAAGGTAAGCTACCCATATAGCTAAGGCTGCACCAGTGATCAATCTAATGATCATAGTATAGTTGTGCAAGTTGAAATTACCAGAACAATAGATGTTCGAATGATCAGTGCTGCAGTAGCCGTTCCCTCCCTCCCTTCCCAAGTATTTTGCTGTGTTTTTTATGCCTGGGTGTGGGCATTCATTTTGTTGTTCCTAGCACTGTCCTTTCAGGGCTCAGCCTCTCTCTCTCTGCTGGAAGAAAAGCTCTGAAGGGTTTTGCACCCAAACTTGTCTTTCAGTCAAGTCAGCTCAAGCTGACTGATAGTGAGGCATGTGAAAGGTGCCCTAAAGTTTTGGAAGCTGGCCAGTGGTTATATCCTTGGCAGGATATAACTCCTATAGCTAAGGCTACTCCAGCAGTGATCATCTGAACATCTACTGTTATATTAAGTTCCACTTGTACAATTATACTTTCCTAACTACAGTTAATTAGAAGTTATGTCCTTACCATAACGTTCCATGTGGAGTGTTCATCTCGCCTTTGTTCTTACACCTGGGTACCTTTTTCAAAAATCACTCCAATAAATTGGAGTATATGTTACACAAGTTGGATGTCCATAGACAACTTAGATTTTACTTGGATAGAACAAAGGATCACAGGAAATCTGATCAACTTTTTGTAGCTTTTGCTGATAACAGGAAAGGTGTAGCGGTTTCTAAACGAACTCTTTCCAAATGGCTAACTGATTGTATTATATTCGTTTATGATTCTTCAAATCAAACTTTATCTGTCAAACCTAAGGGACACTCTACAAGATCAGTGTCTACATCCCTGGCTCATGCAGCTCGCCTACCATTAGACACTATTTGTGCAGCTGCTACTTGGTCTAAACCACATACTTTCATCTCTCATTACAAAGTAGACAGGGTTTCTAGGGACAGGGCAACCTTTGGTTCCACTGTGCTCAAGAACGTTCTCCCGTGAGTTCCTCAGGAACATGGAGCAGGGGACGCTACCCAGGTGTAAGAACAAAGGCGAGATGAACACTCCACATGGAACGTTATGGTAAGGACATAACTTCTAAATGTGAGAGTGTTCGATCTCGCCGTTTGTTCTTACACCTGGGTAGCGTCCCTAGCTCCATGTTCCTGAGGAACTCACGGGAGAACGTTCTTGAGCACAGTGGAACCAAAGGTTGCCCTGTCCCTAGAAACCCTGTCTACTTTGTAATGAGAGATGAAAGTATGTGGTTTAGATCAAGTAGCAGCTGCACAAACAGTGTCTAATGGTAGGCGAGCTGCATGAGCCAGGGATGTAGACACTGATCTTGTAGTGTGTCCCTTAGGTTTGACAGATAAAGTTTGATTTGAAGAATCATAAACGAATATAATACAATCAGTTAGCCATTTGGAAAGAGTTAGTTTAGTAACCGCTACACCTTTCCTGTTATCAGCAAAAGCTACAAAAAGTTGATCAGATTTCCTGTGATCCTTTGTTCTATCCAAGTAAAATCTAAGTTGTCTATGGACATCCAACTTGTGTAACATATACTCCAATTTATTGGAGTGATTTTTGAAAAAGGTACCCAGGTGTAAGAACAAATGGCGAGATCGAACACTCTCACATCAGAAGTAATCCAGAAAGCTCGAGTCGGGTCTGGTATCCTACCTGTGACCCAGAGGGTGACAAGACTAACTACAGAGTATGATTAGTCCAGATAAAAATTGCTGTACTTAGCAGATCTAGGAGACTCTCTCTCATATCCTCCCTGTGGGAGAAATAAAGACGCCTTGTTGAAGTTTCAAGTAGTTTATTCAGTTAAGCAGGTAGATGGACATGTGTTCTTGATCTAATAAATTACATTCAGCAGGTCAGTTATTTAAAGGCAGTTACAGACAATGGTGGCAGGGTACAGGGGCAGTGACTGGAGAAAAATCTACGAGATGGAAAAACAAGGGGCCAATCAATCCCAAAGCTTAGACCTCCCCTTATAAGGATATTCCTGAAAGACCTGTAATGTAATAAATCCATTTCGTGTTTTTAAAGTCAAGTACCGAGTTTTGTTTGCCTGGAACTCTTTTGAATTTTCTTGGTTAGTTTGGTCATTTTGTGGATTTTACAGTTTGAGGGTTTACCAGCTCAGCAGCCTATAGAACCTCATTTTTAGTTGAAAGGTTTTTATTTTTATTCCACATTCTGGCCAAGCTCAGTATGGGTCCACTTGAAGGAAACAAAAATGCCATCCTCAAAAAAATGGATTTAAACTCGCAAATCAGGCTGGGCATCCACCACCACCCTTGTCTAAACTGAAGCACTTCTATTAAAAAAATGTACTTGCACTGCGGAAACTATACCATAAATCATACAGCTAAAATACCTGCACCGTTTGACCCAGGATTTGGACAAACTGTTAACTCTAATCATTGCTGTTAACATGAAAAAGCCAAATAAAAAAAATAGATCTGTAGATCACTACAGATATCTTGGTATTGTTTATCTGCTGAACTAGTAACATGGGAAACAAGCCACTCTCTTTTTTTTTTTTTTTTTGTGATCTCGAGATATGCAAAAATCTAAACAGTAACTGTCAGGAGTTTATTTTTTGCCTCATGATGTGCACAAACTTAAACAGCAACTTTCAATTACTTGAAAATGATTTCTAGTACTCATTTGGGACTTGGGCTTTCTTTTTGTTATTAAAAATGAGAGTAGGGACAAACACTAGCCTCCTAGAATGATTGACAGCCTATATCCACAGTGATTACATCAGCCTCTTGTATCATCTAATCCCACCCTCAGCCCCATGGCACCACACCCTCTCTCAAAAGATTGGTTAAATGCTCTTCCACCTGATCCCTCCCAATTTCCAGACACAGAGCAATCTAGCCCTCTTTTGCACCGTTTTCACCACCTGGAAACCAAAGAGAGGAAGAATCTGAACAGAATAGCCTCACTAACTGCTAGACCCAGAGCAGCCTTGACAGTGAAGACCCCAGACTGGAACACCATCGAACCACATTCTGAGACCAGGGGCATTCTCGTGCTCACTGCAGCAACCAGGTGTAGATACTATAGCCACTTGGTCTGCGTTTAACAAAATTTCTGTAATCTGAAGTAAAATGAAAATTATTATTCCAGGACACCAGTCCACACTGCTGTTTTCTTTACACCACAGGCACAGTTCACCTATGCTTGAATAAGATACGAGATTCTTATTTTTATTAAGTTTTTTAATACTCTGCAGTTCACCACTTGGGCGTTTATTCCATGGACACAGAAGGCCTAAATTAAAGGTTGTGAGGTCTCAAACTTCACTTACTTTTTCCTCCTACTTGTGCACTCCCATAATCTCTGTAAAAATGAGCATGGTTACTTATTTCCACTGTAAGCTACTTCTCAGGATGCATATATTGTTCAAAAAAATGGGAGTCACCTAACGGGGTTCTAAGTGACTACCTCAACTACATATAAAAAGGTCTGTCTTTATCAGAAGAACAATGGGGACTGGTCACAATAATCATGACTATGAGGCTCTTATAAATAGGCATTGTAAACCTTTTTTGCCAGACAACAAGATTATCCTTTTATAATGTACTTCAGAAGATACCAGCCCCGTAAAAGTGGGCACAGCCTCTCATGCTACATGTGATACATGCATTGATAATGACACGTGTTGTCATGTTTTGTCTGTTAAGAATAAAAAACTTTTAACTACGAATGAGGTTTCATAGGCTGCTGAGCTAGTAAGCACTCACAGGTCTTTCAGGAATATTCAAATAAGGGACTAGCCTTTAAGCTTTGGGATTGTTTCCTTTTTTTTCCATCTCCCACATTTTCCTCCAATGAGCTCCCCTGGACCTTCATCCCCATTGTCTGTAACTGCCTTTAAATAACTGACCTGTTGAATGTAATGTATTAGAACAAGAACACCGGAAGGAGGGTACCTGGACTAAAACAGTCAACCTACCCCTACATTCATGCTATGCCCCCAACACATTCCTATTATGTTCATTGTAATATTCATTACTACAGTCTTCACATTAGGGAGGATTCCCAAAGTACAAAATTGCAGACAGGAGGAAACCAATCACTTGGATTTACTGCCTAGTAGGATGGTACAACAAAGCCCGGCACTGGTCCTACAGGCTGATACTAGATTAGAGTGGACAGAAGACTAAGTAATCATTTTTAACATAGCCTGGGTAATAACTCTACCTAGGAAGGCTGTGGTAACAGCAGTAGGTCTGAGTGGGGCCCCAATCTGAGCTGGGGAAGAGTTCTCATGTTGACAGCAATAGAAATCAGTGCAATGCTTACAGGTCCATGGGCAAATACCACACTAGCTGCCACTGTATGCCATTTCAAGCCTAGCCAATTTCCCTTTTTGTGCTCAAGTTAACCTATGCCACTTGGTTAGAGATTGGCCTTATCCATCTTGTGGTCTATATTTATACATAGAGTCAACCAAAAACATGCAGGGTAGACCAAGTGCACGGATTATACCAACTAGACCAATGTATATCCAAAAAGTAATCCAGCACAAGGAAAGGTACCTTTTTTTTTTTGGTTTAAAGGTAAATAAGTTATAGGCTTTATTGTGGTAAACTCCAATAAATAGCAAACTGGTTTCGGCTGAAAGTTTAAGCCTTCCTCAGTGCAACAAAAAATTCCATATTTATACATCACCTCTAATGAGAATAACTGGGATCATACCACAGATAATTGAAGGGAATGCATCCATGAGATAAAGCATTTAGAACAGGGAGTAGTCCAGGGGTAAATTTTCTGTTTCCCATCCATAGATCCAAGTTAAGCTTGAATATGGACAGGGATGAACTTTATGTGGTGGGGAGTCTATTCTAGGGCAACTATATTTTCTGCAAGATATACCTGTCCCTTCAAACTGTTCTGTTGATGTTGCAGAAGAGGTTTAGATCCCTAGACAGAGTATTTCTGATGCCATTTGACTAGATGTGTGGTAAATCCATCAGTAAGGGATGAAAGAATGCCATGAATGTAGTCACAGATCACTTCTAGTAGTCTATACGATAAAGAGTATAGTGACGGGGCTTTGAGTCAGTCCATGTAGACCATGTCATTTAGGGCTTGCATCCTTTTAGTAAAGTATCTCTGTGGGAGTTCTAGTTGCTGCATGTGTCTGGACAGACAGATGCCAAATGGGACATTATACTCAATGATTTGCTTAAATGAGGGTTGAGTTAAATGGGACACTGACATCCCTAGATTTAGACACAATCCCTTTATTTATAAACTGCGCAATATAGAAGGTCTTTCTTACAATGGACACATGTTGGTCAAAAGTTAGGTCACTGTCCACACAAGTTCCCAAATCCCAAACTGGGGCAACTCTTAGGGAATATTGTCAATGTGGTAGTCCCTAGGGTAGAGGATTTTCCAAAGGATACAATAATGCATCTTTGTCATTTATTTTCAGCCCATGATGTTGGCACCAGTTACTCATTTGGGACAAATCTTCCTGCAGAGTGCCTAAGCCATTTGGGGATTCAAGGACTGCTTTTAGCTTGCAGTCATCTGCAAATTTAGCCAGAGCTCTTTGGTATTGGCTTTTACTTCAGAGAGGTAAGATGCCAAACAGGAGAGGTTCCAGCACAAAACCCTGGGGGACTCCACTAGCGACTGGTCTCTTTATGGAGGTAACTTCCCCTATTTTGATTTCCTGCATCCTATCTATAAGCCAGCTGGCAATCCAGTGGGTAACATTGGTGTTTATTCCCAGTTTATTTAGCTTTTCTACTATGCCAGAGTGAGGAATTGTGTCAAAAGCTTTGGGCAGGTCTAGGTATGCAACGCGTACCCTTTTGCCTTCATCCATTGCTTTGGTGACCTTTTCAAAAAGTCCATCAGGCAGAGTTAAGCATGACCCGCCCTCAACAAATCCAAATTGAGACAGGGTCATTGTTTGGAGGTTCCCTATAGCCAGTTTGATTAGTTCCATGATAACTCTTCTAATGGCTTTCCATATGGGGCTGGTCAGACTTGTGAGTCTGTAGTTGCCTGGTCTGTGGAAGTTCTCCCTTATGTAGAAGAAGGACTGTAGCTTTCCACCATTTTGCTTGGTAAAACAAAATGTTTGGAAGTGGACATTCTTAGGGGTGTGCTAAACTGTGCTTCATACCATTCAAGATGCATCTAGTGATATTGTCTGGACCCAACAATACTGTATTTTTAACTTTTGATAGCACTTTAAGAACTTGTTCTTGAGCAATAGATAGAAATGAGCCACTTTCAGGTATATCTTGAGGGAAAGACTGAGGGGAGAGAGGGGTAAAATTAGAGCTAAATTTATCAGCCAGTCGGTCTGCTACATCATCAGCCTCAGTATACTCGACTATGTTCACAATCAAGCTCAGCGCATTACTGCATTTTGCTTTTGAGATTACAAACATAACTAAAGAAGCCTTGTGAATATCTTGTTTTGGGTAGCTATTTTAGCCTCAAACTTGGGTTTGGTGGATTATATTACGCTCCTGAGTTGTATATTCCAATGACAAGGGCTTGAACATTCTGGGAAATACTCATTACTTTTGGTTAAAATTCTTCTGCTTTTATTGTGAAGCTTTTTGATATCATAGTTCCACTTTGTGGGTTTGTTTCTGGAGTTTCTCTGCACTTGTACTGGTGGGGATACAACTGCATCCATGCAGCTGTTTACATGCTGGTATAGAGTGGTGATGTATGTTTCCATGTATTCATTGGAGTTAACTGGGTTTAGTGGGGATTTGCAGCTTGCCAATGTATCACTTGTGAGTAGTGTTAACCACTTGTCGGCTTGCTGACAGGTCTGCTATCTTGCCCCTATGCAAAACAGAAAAAAAGCGGATCATACCTCCTGAATTCCTTTGCTCTGCGTATAGTACCTCAGCTTTCTGTACACATCAAAAGAATGCAGGGTCCTTTCTTCTGAATTCTGAGTATCTGGGAAAAACTGGCAACTGAACAGACAAATTTAAAGCAATTTCTGATACCACCTTAGATATAAAGATAAGGATTGGTACATTGGGATACCCTGTCCCGGTGAAAGAGCCTTTGCACATCAAGTCTTGCAATTTGGAAATTCTTTTAGCAGAGGTAATAGCCACCAAAAGAGAGTCTTCCAAGATAGACACTGACGAGGATGAACTATCTGGTTTAAAAGGAGTCAGGAAAAGTTTTAGTTTACTGTTAAGATCCCATGATGGAGTAATTTTCTTTCTATGCGGCCTGAGGTGGACAACCCCTCTAACAAACTGCTCGACTGAGGGTCTGGAGTATACGAGGGTCACACAGGAAGACAGGGTAAAACAGAGGCATGTACTTTTATAAATGTGCAAGCTAAAACTGATTTGTAAAGGTTTGATAAATATAGTCGCATCACACGTATTTTATTTCTCTTTGGGTCAAAGCCCCTGGACTGCACCAAAAAGGAAAAAAAAGTCTTCCATCTGGCCTAGATATGCCTTTCTAGCCTCCTTCATATTATCACATCCTTCGCATACTTGTGCTTACTTTGAATTAATAAGAGATTATGAGTGCCCTGGTTTGGGAATAGTAGGAAACGTGTTTCACATCAAGAGGTCCAGACACAGAAGCAATACTTTGCACTTTCCTCTTGCCATGCTGCTCAGGAAATGGAACCAGTGTTTTAGTGGCCAAAAGGGTGCAGCTAAGATTACATTTTAACACATGTACTGAACTATCACTTAAGACACAGTCAAACATACATTTATATAAAAGTAAACAAAACATTAACGTGTTCACAGTTACAAACATTATACACCACATATTCTTTGATACATCATCAATACAAAATTACATAAAGTAATCCCTTTTTCTGCATTCCCTTAAACCTCAGCCATCCTCAGACATTCTGTATGTATTGTTCCACAATTTCCATTTTTTTTCTATGTAATTTGCTCCCATCTGTCTTTAAAGATCCCACTTCCAGTTCTTTTATCTCTGTTATAATATTCAGTACTTCAAATACAGTTGGTTTAGACTCCACCTTCCATGTTCTAGTAATTGCTTTTCAGCAGCCACCTTCTAGTAATTGCTTTTCAGCAGCCACCAGAATTAAACTTAAGACCTTACTATAGCTAGGCAATTCAAGACCTGTATCCCACATCAAAAGATCATTTCCTTAGTTACATAAATTTGCTCCATTTCTGACAGAATACTCTGTAGGAAATTTTTAAAGTCTGCCAACTCATTACACCCCCAAAACATATGTTCCCATTTAGGTTTTCTTCCCCATCACACTTTTAACATTTGCCAATCTCCCTGAGGAAAGTTTCTTTGGTGTTGGCTTGGGAGTATAAAACACCTATGGAAACACTTCTACACAAAAACCCTAAATATTCTAGATTGCTTATTTGGGAGCCATACATATGTCCTCCCATTGTTTCCTTGTAAAGTAAGTTTAGCCAATACCATTTCCCAGTCTTTTCTAACCACTAATTGATTCCTATAGTTACTGTGCAACATTTTACATGCTGTAGTAATCATCTATTTAACAGCAGTTTCTCTTCTAGAGTCAACTCTACCAGAGCAGGTATTTCACTTAGGACTCCCCTATACTCCGATATTAATCGCTGATAGGAAGGCAGTCTCTACCCTGCAGTCTAAATATCTTCTTGGCCTCTTTCCAGTCTTCTTGGCCTCTTCCCAGTCTGTTACCTTTCCTTCTAGTTATTTTCTCCCAATACCTTGGTTCCTTTACCATTTTTCCAGTAAATTCCAGCTCCCTCTTGCCTATTTTCTGTATCCCTAATTGCAGTCATCCTATTAGCAAAATCTTTCTCCATTTTCAAGTTGGTCTAGTTCTCAGAATACTTAGTGCTGCTTTATATTATACTCTGTATGGCTGTTATTCTCCTTAAAGATCTGTATCCAAAATCCCACTCTCTCATTTCTTTTTAATTCCGCCCCTGATTCATCATCATCATACCATCCCACTTTGAATTACAACTTTCTACTTGTGTCATGTTTATGAGCCTTAATTGCATAGCTCTAAAATATCCCTTCAAATCAGGTATTGCAAAACCACCTCATTCTATTGGAAGGAGACACTTTTCCACATTGATCCTTGCTCTTTTCTCCTCCCAAATAAAATTCTTCAGCTCTATTAACTGCTGTTCACAACTTCTCCTCTAGTTGATAAAAATATTCCTAACCTGTATATATAAAACTAAAGGGACTAAAAACTGTTTCACTGCTTGTATCTTGCTATCCATACCAAAAAAGTACAAACCTGGGGTTATAAGCATCAGCCAACGCTTCAGAATTCCTGCATTTGCAAACCCCCAGATGCCAGTGCCCTATGAAGGCTAAAATGCCCCAAAAGCCCAAAAAATTCCAAACACACGCAAACCCATATATCAATATATCGCGTAAACATAATATAATATAGGTATAAATAACAAATAGTATATAATAGACTTTAGCTAGCTTTTCCCAAGGATACTAGTTCCTACAGATACTCACTAAGGAAGGAGAGAGGGATAAGCAAATATAAATGATGCGTAGAGACCATATTGATCTACATTTATATGAGGTACAAAACTGTACTAGTATAATAACAGATATGATAGGTATGCAACTGTACTGTGGGTAGAATACCAGCATTGGCAGGGGTGTGGAGCGGGTAGAAATGATGGTGTAGTTCGGAGTGGGAGCAGGACCGTAAAAAATGCTGCCTGAAGGTATAAGGGTCAGGACTAAATGTTAATGAAAAGTATGCACGGAGAATCCATGCAGCTTCTATTGCAATGCTGGGTAAAAGAACATTAGAAGGCTGTAGTGGTGGCTGTGGCTCTCGTAATGAGATTGTCTCCATTGGAAGGTAGTCTCTTTCTGAAAAAAGGATGGAAAAAAGCTAATGTGATTTCCTATCCATAGCTCTTTTGTTTGTTTGGAAATATTTTTCCTTGTGTCCCAGTGTATATTAAGCTATTGGTCTGGTTGGTCAGTCTTTCTGTAACTCAAATAGAAAGCGTGAATTGCCTGTGGATATCCTGAGGTGTAGAAGTTTCTCCCTTATTTTGTGGGATTTGAATTGAAAGTAGAAAAAATGAATTTGTCTAAGGAGGATACCCTAGATATTTGCACCTTTGGTATGAACTCTTCTTGCTGAATGCACGTCCTACTCTAGAAAAAGTGAAAAATGGCTGCACCCATTAAAAAGTCGTAAACCTGACTGCCAAAGTTATGGCTAGAAGGAATGCAGATTTCCCCTAGATAGAAACTGTGCTTCTGCCATGCTGTATCAAATGGGAGGAAGTGTTAGTTTTTCCAGCATGTGGTTAAGGTCCCACGCAGGTAAAGGTGGTCTCCTTGGAGGTTTGATGTTTTGATTCCTCTGAGAGATTGTTTTAAGAGGATGCAGTAGTTGACACAGGAGGATTGTATTCTGCTGATGCTGAAAAAGGCATGTATTTTAATGGAAGAGGAAGACAGGCCAAGGGGAACAATTAATAATATTAATTCCAGTAGCATAATGATGAATATCACTGCCGGTGGAAGGCCTTTCTAATGTGTTCCAAATGAGTGCATGGCGTTCATTATGGAGTATGCCCAATTCTTTTGAAGGGGTATGAAGCCTCCATAATAATTTCCCACTCTGGTTTCCTGTCCTTGGGGAAGGTCATATGTATATTCTCCAGGCAGTTAGGTCTCTGGTCGGTTTTCGTCTTGGCAGGGTCTTGAGGAGTATCCCAAGGCCAGAAGAAGTATCCATAATTTTTCTGGTGACTTGCTCTGGTTAAGTGCCAAGCTCTTCAAGTCAGGGTACCACGCTGTTCCTGGCCCGTTTTATCAATAGACTTGGATCTACAGTGCAATCTTCAGTAAACTTGACCAGGATAATGGGATTGGTGGGAAAGCTTAGGCTCTTTCACTTCAACTGAGAGAGGGAAGAGTCCACCTTTGTGGATTGTGGGATAATATGTCCTTGTGCCTAAAATCTCTACTGAGGGTGCAGATCTGCTGTTCCATCTTGGGCCTTCCCCATAAATGTGTAAGATTGTGGAAGATGAAGAGATAGCATCCTGAGCTGTGCATCGCATTCTGTTCTTGCTTAAAAGATCCTTGGTTTTCATTGTCTCGTCCCCTGAAGCGGTAGTTCTGCCTTGTTGTGTATATTGTGTTTCACTGTTCCCCGGCATGAAACATAGCAGGCAGTCTGCACACTCTTCAGGTTTCGTAGCTCCTTGCTTGCATTGTTGTCTGGGTATACTGTGGTGTAGTTGTCTGTGCTTTGTGCAAAGTGATATTAACCGCAACAAGGGTTGAAAGCCTCGGACAGCATGCAACACTGCCAGCTTTTCCTTTGGCGTATGTGCATTTGCAGCTGCTTCATGTTTGGGAGCCCTTGGATACATCTTTTGTCGTGGTGTAAGGCCCCCAACCTCGGTCTGAAAGCCCATGTAGCTGATTTGCCCCGGCCTGGTTTGAACCAAGGCAACTCTCTGGCTTTCTGCCTGCCTTGTGGAATTACAGGAATTCCTGCTGGTCTGGCAGGCCGATCCTTCCTGTTCCTTAAGCTGTGACTGTGTTGAGTCCATATCAACCTTCGGGTAAATTTGGGACTGTGTTCTGTATATCACCTTCTGTGTGTGAATCTCTGCAAGGCGGCGTTTGTCTTGTCACCAGGGTGAATTGGATCTTCCTGCAGGATTTTGACCCAAAAGGGTATGGATTTTGAAGTAGTCTGGAAGTTTCTCTTGTTGTCTGTAGTGGTAATTCGTGGATGTATTGTATTTAGATCTGCACCCAAAAGGCTATCCTTTGGGATGAGCTTGTATTCTTGATTCAAGTGTGAAGTGTGTATCCCAAGGTTTGTAATAGCTGGATGGCATAGTCCAAGTGGATTAACAAATATGTCTTGTCATCCCAATAGCTGCAGTCAGCCATGATATGGTAGAACAATTTCCCCTGACTGTCCTCTAGCAGTCGTACTGATGCCAGGCATTGTGGAATACTCTAATCATAGATGTCCATCAGGCAATGCCCGTGATTGACAAGCAGTAGATCCTCCAAGAAATCTGTGGTGTTCCAGCCAACACTGTCAAATTCAGCGGATTGAGTGCCTGTAGGCAGATCTAGATGAATTTCGCAAGACTCAGGTATGCAGTATGGAAGAAGGAGCTGTAGGGTCAGCATGAGAGATCTCGACCTTGAAGGTAAGTGTTCCTGTAGAGCACAGATTTAGAAATAGGCCTCCATTGATTTTTCCGCACAGACAAGGAATAACCTTGAATAGAAACCTTGGCAAGGTTCTGAGGCTTGATTTTCTTTTATGGCTTTCTAGGAACTTTAATTTTTTTTTTGTGTTTTTTGCTCTCTGCCCTGTGACTTTTGCCCAGGTCTGGCATTTAACTCTTTTGGCTTTGTGTGGAAATGGATCCTGTATCCTTGTCTATCCTGGTGCAGCAGTGTCCAAGGAGTGTAATGTATGTAATGCTTGTCTCAAATAGCAGCTTTCCTTCCAATGGTGCTTCTAATTGAGGTAATTGCCACCCTGCTGGCACTCAGTGTAAGTCCTTGTGCCAGTCCTGGTGTAGTGTTGTTGCTGTTCCTGCAGTACCTCTGTCTCTGGTGACCGGTCAACGGCTCCTGGGTGTGATCTAGCTTGCCCTCTCTCTTCTCACGCTCTGTTCTCGGCTCTTGAATCTGTCCCTGTTCCTGGAGGAAACCCTTCTTTGTTTGCCTTCTTCTGGATCTCGGGTGGTTGTACCTGCAGAAAGTCCTTGCGTGTTTGCACAGATTTTGGCCTTTTCTTCAAACTCTTTAAGACCTCTGATAATTTTGAAAAATCCATTTTGTCATAACCAGGAGCATCCAGGGAGTTGCCGACCATTGTGGAGCTTACATAGAAGCTGTCCTTCCAACCAGGCATGCTTGCAGACCTACATGAGTCAGATTTGGCTGCTACATGAAGCCCAGTGCATCATAACCACATTGCAAGGATGGTAAAGTTTATACAATTCATCCTAGAGGATCCTGAAGAGAGATACAATTCATCTAAATACAGAGAGGCCTCATAGAAAGAAATTCATCTAACAAATACTCTCATGTACGCCTCATATGGAATTGACAAATTAATGCCTCATAGAAAAGTATTTGTGCAGTATAAACTTTCTCCTTATGGTCCAGCTGTAAGCTCTATTGGGGCTTGCAGAAGGTAGAGGATCTGCAGCAGTGCTGTAGCAGCAAGTTTGGGCCCTGCAGTCGGTTTCCCTTTACATTGCAACAGAGGCAGTGTACCCTGTCAAAATCATTCAAAACACCCTGTAGTACCTATCAGGTTTGGCAGGAGCCAAAGGAAGGAATCAGGGGCTAAACTAGTCAGAGAATACATTAATTAACAATATTCTTGAAAACCACAGGTAATGCCAAAGGCCTAAAATGGGGTAATAGCAAAAAGGTCTCCAATCTTGAAACTTCCTCAGGAGGAGAAAGATCTAAAGGAATAAAATGTTCTCTCATAGACCTGAGTGTGCTGCCCAAATGAAAAACTCATTCTGAGAGGCCAGTTGAATAGATTCTTCTAAACATCAGGATCTGGCAGAGAGAGGGCTCTTCCACAGCCCTTTGTCTGAGGTGAATTCAGGAGATGTCATCCAGAAGTAGGCTGAGAGGGCTCAAGAATGGGAAAGCTGTCTGGAGGTGGAAGAGAGGAGCTAGGAAGGTAGGTGAGGGAGATGGGTTCTGGAGGTGGCCTTAGATCCTCTTGGAGGCTGGAGGAATCTGGCGCTGCATGAAGGCATCTGGAGGTCAGACCACCACGTGCGTATCTGGACCGCTTCCAGGTAAGCCCAGAGAACCACCGCCGGAGCCCTCGCGCCGGTAGTCCGCCAGGCAGTGAGCGCACAGGAAGCACCGGTGACTTGGTTCAGGCCGAATTTCGTTCACCGCGTAGGCGGCTGGAAGCTGGACCGCTGAGGCGTACGCGAGGGTCGGTCCGGTCGCTTTTTAACTACATGGTCCTTTTACTCCACGCATTTCTCGGCCTCCGTTAGCCCCAAAATATTCCCTTCATAACCCGAAACCTAGCCTTCTGCTGCTCACTCGCTGAAGCGTCACGGAGGCAGAGCAGCAGGAGTAAGACAGGTCCGGGCCTAAGCAAGGGAGGTCAAGGCAAGAAAGTGAGGTAAGATTTGTTTCCTACAGGTTGTTTCTACACCGCACACAATTATCTATACATCGGCTGAGGGTAAGAAAGAGTCGCAACGTTAGCTTTTCTTTTCTTCGTTAGCTGAATCAAAGGAGCTAGCCGATCGCAGGCACTGCCCGAACTGCTCTGCTTTGGGCACCGCACAAGAAAAAGCAAGATGAAGACGCGCTGGCCTGATGCTTTTATACACCAGACGCCTGGACGCCGGGAAAGTGTTAGGCCAGCCCAGACCCCCTAGACTTCCGCCCGCCGCCGACGGCCCTGGAGGCAGGACAATACATAATGCTATGACTGCAGATGCATCCTTGAAGGACATCAAGAGCTTCCAGTTTCTCAGTTTTTGTAAAATCTTTTATTTAGTCTCTTCCCACATATCCTTTTCTGCCATAACAGAATCCTTTTTAATCCAAACTCCTAAACACCACATTTCATCGTGTCCCTATAAATATGGGTATTGCTGAACCAATTTGTGCGTGGGTAGATAGTTTACAGCTACAGCCTTTATTTTATCCTCATTAAATGTATATCGCAAAAAGACATGAAACTATCTCAAAATGTTCAACACCACCGAGATGTCCTTTCTGGTTTTTATTGTCTGGTATTCAAGAAAAGTTTGGGTTATTTGCATACTAATATCCTTGAATTTCTGAGTCCCTTATGTTCCTTCCCAATTACTATAAAAAACCTGCTTGGTTCCTCAGTTCAGACAAATTATCAGAGAGGAACCCTTCTACTTTAATTATTGCCTCAGATCCTTCATATATCTCTGTAATCAACCTTATTACCGTATCAGGGAATACAAATGTTTCCCTTACCCAACTCAAAATGCAAGGTAATTCTGTTAAATGCTTTCTCTGCATCAAGACCTAATAGCAGCAGCAGTATTTTCTTGCATTCTGTCCTCTCTGGATCATTATTGTTCTATTAATGTTGCCAAATGTTTGCCTCCCATCTACAAAACCACACTGATCCATATTTATAAATTTTGGCAAACCCTTTGCCATTCTTTTAGCTATTAAGGACAAACACTTAATAATCATGTTTTAAAACTGAACTGGCCCTATATGAAGCAGGGTCTGGTGGGTCTTTAGGTATTACAGCCACCAAAGCTTTCTCCCAGGATGTTGGTGTTTCTCCTCCCATTAAAATAAAATTTTCCACATCTTTCTCACTTTCTTTCCTCCTAGCCCATTTCTGGAGACTTTCCTGCATCTTGATTATATTTCATCAGTTTTATCTCATCTGTTAATTGGTAATCCTCTTGTACCTCTAACCTTGTCATACTCAAGATCTCCATAAATATTTCCATTTGTTCTATTTCTTCATTTGTATAAAGCAGAGAAATGTGAAAATCTTCATAAAATTTCTGAAACGTTTCTAATACCTCTACAATATCTCTGGTTATTTTTCTTGTTATACGCTCCTTAAGTGTACCAACAACCCTTTCTACTTTCTGTTGGGCAAGTCACTGAGCTAAAAGCTTTGTGCTCTGGAGTTATCAAAAAAACAGTTGCTCAACAGCAATCCTTCTAAAGTCATGCATATTAACCAGACACTCCCTTATTTTCTCTTTAGCACTCTGAATTTGTGCCTATTCTTGTTCTGTGAGATTCCAATTCTTCTGAAGTACTTTAACCTTGACAACCGCTTTAAATAATTCTCGTTACTTCTTAACCTCATCTTTTTATTTTTGTTTAAACTTTCATTCTATCCCATTCACGAGCTATAACTTTTGAAGAAGTTTATATCTTCCCTAATAACTCTGAAATATTTTCCACTACACATATAAATATGTGCCAGCATAATTCTCCTCCCTTGCACATAGCCCCTACCTACCACAAGTCTACCATTCTTTTTTCCTCTTCTATCACTAGTGAAGCTCCTCTAGCAATTAGAATAAGTAATCCATTTTCCTTTGTCCCTGACATTCTGCTACACTATAATCAGTGTCCTTTTACAACCCCACCCCCATCCGAACAGTCCAAGATTACAGCATATTAACTTGTTCATAGGTGTTTACTTGGTTAATGCCCACAACGGCCTTTTTAAGCCTAGCCAGGCTTCCCAAATCTCTGACAAGTTCTGGTAGCCTTTATAATTGTAAGCAGGGGCTTGGTAGCTGAAACATTTACAAGCAGGGACTTGGGAGTTGAACCATTTAGAGACTGCCTGAGTCCATTAAAGACATAGATGACATACCAGGGAAAAATGTCCTGTTCCCCATCCAATTGCAAAAGGTGCACTTGAAATGGATTAGGAAGGAGCCTGCTCCGGAGAAGGGGTAGTCTCTGGGATACATACCTGTCTCTCCAGCAGGTCCTATTTATATCACAAGAAATGTTGCAGCCTTTATAACAGGTAATTCTGGTGATGTTTGTTTTGCAGATATGCAGGAGGCCCATCAGAGTGGGGTCTGACAATGCCTTGTTTGCCAGGCATAGATCTCTCCTCAACAGCCTATAGGAGATGGAATACAGGGATAGGGTCTTGAGGCGGTCTCTGCATAGGACATGTTACTTACACCCTGTATTCTTTTAGGTGAGGAACCTCTATGGATGTTCCAATTGTTGGATATGCTTGGTTAGGAACATACCAAAGGATGCAGGGTACTCAATGGTAGGTCTGATGAATGTCGACTGCAGTGGAACAATGACTTTCTTGGACCTAGATGCCATACCTTTGTTTATAAGTTGCACAACACAGAAGGATTTCCTTACTACTATAGACATGTGATGGTCAAAGACTAGATTACTGTCTGTGGGCGTCCTGACTACTGGGTCAACTCTTAGGGGTGTGCTGTTAATATGATAGTTACAAGGGGTGGATGACTTCCTGAAGGATACCATTATGCATTTCTTGGTATTTAGGTACAGTCCAGGACTCTGACACCAGTTTGTGTCAGCCCTTCCTGGAGAACATTTCTGTCGGTGGACGATTCAATGACCGCTCCTAATTTGCAACAGTCTACAAATTTAGTCAGCCAGAGGCCAATGATATTGGCCTTGACTTCAGAGAAGTGAATGCCAAAAAGGAGTGGCCCCAGGACGGATCCCGGAGGGACTTTTCTTGTGACTTGCCTCCTTGTAGAGTTGGACTTCCCAATTCTAACTTCCTGGGTCTTGTCTGTGAGCTAGCTGGCTATCTACAGGATAACAAGAGGTTAGCTAAAAACCCTTATAAGTTTGTCAACAGTGCATGAGTGGGGCATTGAGTCAAATGCCTTGGCCAGGACATGGTAGGCAGTGTGAACTATTCTGCTCTCATCCATTGCTTTGGTGACCTTTTCAAAGAAGTCCACCAGGCTGACTAGGCATGACCTGCCCTTGATAAAACCAACTTAGGTTGGGTCCAGTGTCTGGAGGTTTCCCATGACATTACCGATCATTTCCATGATAATTCTTTCCATGGCTTTGCATATGAGACTAGTGAGACTTACAGGTCTGTAGTTTTCCAGGGCGTGTACATGACTCACCTTTGTGCAGAGAGATTACTTTTGCTGTTCTCCATTCATGAGGCACGAAGCCTGTATGGAGGCTACAGTTAAATAGTAATTTCAGAGGCCTGATAGATCATGTTTCATGCTATTTAGAAGGCATCCTGGCATATTGTATGGGCCCACTGATGCAGTGTTCTTGGCCTTGGAGACAGCATCAAGGACCTGTTCCCTAGAGATAGCAGGGGGAGTTATATTTAAAGGTATTTCCTGAGGGAAGGTTCAGGGTGAAAGAGGGGGGAAATTGGAGCTAAATTTGATGGCCAGTAGGTTTGCTGCATCTTCTTGCTCAGTATAGATAGCTCCATTTATAATGAGCTCTGCACACAATTGTTTATTGCCTTTGAGGTTGTGGACATAGCTAAAGAATGCCTTGTGGTTGTCCTTGGCCTGGGATTCCAAATTTACCTCATATTTGTCTTTGGTAGATTTTATTTGTCCTCAAAATTGTTTACTTTGATGAAAGTGCTTTTATCCTGCTGGGTGCTGCACATCCTAATTTTTGCCATGATTTTCTACTTCTATTATACAGTCTACTGATGTTGTAATTCTACCAGGGTGGATTGTTTGAGTTAGTTCTGTATTTCCTCCTGATGGGTACAGCTGCCTCTATGCAGCTATTAACAGGCTTATTTAGCGCTCCTGTGAACAGTTCTGTGTAGGCACAGTGTTCTCCAGGATTTAGGGGGCTTAAAATGTTTCCACGTTATCATTTAATAGTAAAAAGTTAGCCTTAAAGTAGCTCCCTGAATATATTCTTGGGTTAGCTGGGGCCAGGTTTTATTTTTACTTCAAAGGAGACCACCTTTGTGGTCTGACATTACTAGAGAAGACATTACACTAGGGGATGAGCAGCACTCTCCCATATTAACGAGAGCCATATTCAGTATGGTTGCACCCATGGCTGGTGTACTGACAATTTGGACCAGGGAGTTTATGTTTATAAAATCCAGGAATCTCTGTCCCTGTATCTTTGGTGTAGTATATGGTTCCCAGTTAAGAATGGAGTAATTAAAGTAGCCCATGAATATGGCATTTGGTTGAATGGTGTGTGCTTCCAATAAGTATAAATACATGGCATCTGTTTCAGGGGTCGTAGAGAGGGACCTATAGCTTCCAAGGAAATGATATTGGATTTTTCCTATGGTGATATGAACATACAGAAGCTGAAGTGCATTTTCCTGTTTGACCAGCCTTAAGGTACATTTATTTTTCATGTAAATTGAAACACCTCCACCTTTAGTACCTGGCTGTGTGGCAGTTGATCTAAATGTATGGAAGGCATTATAATCTTGCACTGTCAGTGTGCTCTCCACAGCTTTAAACCACGTCTCAGTGACTGCACAGATATCCAGCATTCTCTAGGGTGAAGAGAGCTTCTAGCGAGTGGAGGTTTTTTTTTTTTTGTTTAGACTCCTAGCATTGAGCAGTAACACTTTTAGATTTGCTATGTTGGAAGTACTTTCAGCTTGGTGTTGCCTAAAAAAGGCACTATGGGAAGGACTATGTTTTAGCTAATATTTGAAAGCCTAAAGGTGAGAGGTGTAAGCCATTGCTAAGCAGTATAGTCTATTGACTAATCTCCTTCCATGCTGACAAATATTGCACCCCCTTAGAATGACACCAGAAGCTAAGCCAATTATTAAAGTCAGTCATCTTTTGTTTGTATTGTTGCATCATCCTTGGAGAAGTCAAAACGCTGCTCAGTGCTAGGCTTATACCAGCGTAGGACACACACACAGAGCTCCAAGATGTCTCTCTTCATATAATCTAGGGAGGTATGTCTTAGGACATTTACACCCACATGGACTAGGACTGCCTCTCACTAGTATTTGTGGTCCAGTGACCTGTGTGCATGTGCAATGTGGCAGATCCTGGCCCCTGGTAAGCAAATGACTGACTTTCTCCTTACTCAGCCTGGTGAGTGCGACAAGTGTTTCTCACAATGGAGTCTTGAATGACCAGAATGTTGGATTTTGTGGTGGCTTGTCTTATGGGCTTAGAAGTAGAGGCTCCAAGAGATGTGGCTGTATGTGGTGTTGATGTGAGGCTTGTTTTGAAAGAGTGCATTCAGGGCTGTTGAGGGCGTTTGTTTTTTGTACTTAGACTAGGAGGTCTTTGGGGTTTAGGAAGTTTGCATTTAAGTGCCTCAGCATATGTGGGTCCATGTGTCTGCTTTGAATTGTGTGTGATGAATGCAGCATGTGTACTTCTGACAACCTTATTGACATTAGGAATGCTTTTATGGGAGAGCTTTATCTCCAGTGACATTGTGCAAATACATCTCTCACATACCGTATCAGTTTGTTTCAGAATTAACTGGTTGTCCGTAACATGAAGCAATTTCTACATTGCCTCAAGATGCCCTTATCCACCAAGCTGGAAATGGATATAATGGAAAAGTTCATATCCATGGCAACAGACACATATTGATTAGACAGCTGGAGTGAGAACAAAGTAATGTCAGAAGTATCTGGTTTGCAACTCTGGGGTACTTGTCACTGCAAAACTAGTTGTCCTGTGTGCAGCTAGGTATTGGTGAAATTTCAATGGTGGCTTTACAGGAAAAATGTCAACTCAAGGAACTCGAGGTGCCTTGTCTATAGAGGGCACTGCCAGCCACTTCAGGCGACACTAACAGGTTGACTCTCATGATTTATGGATGAATTATTTAGGCAGATATTCTGAAATTAGAAGTAAATCAAGCAGTACTTACTGAAAAGAAAGAACTGGCTTGTAAAGAATGATGAATAGAGGGGAAATCACTTGAATGACTACTGCCTGGCTACTACTAGTATTGACTCACTACAGCTTCACTCTCCCAAGATACAATGCTCCTTTGCTGCTTCTCTCACCAGAAGCAAAACAGTGGCACCAATTACAGTATGACAACCAGGCCACAACCTATTTGGATATACACAGCCTTGTCTAACATGGTAGATGCTTTGAACAGCAACTAGAACAATCAGGAAGGTCAAGTAGACACGCTCACTGCCCAACCAGAAATACTCAGGAATGAATGCAACCTGCTCCTTCTCTCACCAGGAGCAAACTATTACAAATTCCAAGCTGGAACCTATAAAGCAGTTATTAGGCTTTCCAGTGATCAGCAGTCTCTGGCTTTTGTCCAGCCTTTCATCTCTTATTGCATTGTAAAGCCTATATTTCTCAAAACTAAATAAGAAAAAAAAAGGTACTTGCATACTTTAGTGCCTATCACACAATCACCAAAAATGCATTACCATACAACAAGCAATTTATGTTATAAAATGTTTTATACAAACACTTAAAAATGTTTCACTTACACTTGCTCTTTCTTCCTTTTTTCTTCTGTTAGCATCCTTCCAAACATTAATGACATGAAGTGACAAGTTTTAACAAAGTTAACAAATTTAATCTTTTCCTGCCACTTTTTCTTGTAAAGCCATACGTCACAAATCTGACTGATGCTTTATTCGCTAATTTCAGTGTTGCTGGTCTTCCTGGTCATCTCAATTTCCCAACCTCAGACCCTGGTTCAAGCCAAGACCAAGGTACTCCCAAATTCCTCTAGTCAACTTCTGTGCTTTCTTCTCTCTCTCAAGCATTTTCCTTTGGAATAGTGGAAAAAGTCTCACTGGCCAAGTCTCTCTATGAGCTTTATTATCAAAAGAATGAGAAGCAGAGTCCCCTTTTATTTGATGGCTCACTTTTTGTTAGGCAAACTTTTGTACTTCCTCCTTAGCTTGTTCTAAATTTAGAAGTTATGTACTCACCATAACGTTCCATCTGAGTAGGTGTATTCATTTGTCTGCAACCTGTGGGTTATGGATCCCTCCATATAATGCGCTCGCTCCTCCCTCATGACCTCAGATCAGAAGTTTGCCAACAGCAAGAACACCCTGAAATACAGGGGCCTGGATATTATTATTTCCTTTAGGATTAAACTCATTTTTGATGAAGACAGATGGATACAGCACCTTGAATCTCACACACCTGACACTTGACATTCCTTGACTGCCGAGATAAATTTATTTATTGTACATCAGGCAGAACAGAAGCAATCATTTTCCACAAACACTGTCGCCATTTTTAATAATGTTGCCCTTTTGTCACAGCATGTTTGAACCAGGGTCTGCTGAGGTGCATCATCTCTGGGACATTTTACAAAATTCCTGTGGCACCAAAACCAATCTAAGTGTTTTTTTCATTTATTTTCACTTATTTTATTGCATTTGCACTTGCTATCATTTTTATATGTGGCTTATAGCTAAGTTATCACATTTGCACTGTTTTAAAGCAATTTACTATTTAACTGTATCTCATTGCTATTTACTGCATGTCATTACTGTTTAACTACATGTCATTACTGTTTAACTGTATTTTTCATACAGTTTGAAGTGGTTAATATGTGCTTTTCTGAGAGTTTTACTGTGTTCTTAACCCTTAAATTGAATAGCATTGTCTGGATACAGGTTTGTTGTATCCAGAGCTGTTTGTTATTGCCTTCTGTGTTTCTAGCAGCCATCTTGTGTTTGCCTTCTGTGTTTCTGGCAGCCATCTTGTGTTGGTAGGGGCCTGTCTTCTCTGCTAGTGAGAGTAGCAGGGCTGCCTGGCCCTTGTCTGGTACAAGCTGATTGGTAAAGAAAGTAGGGGCTAGCAGGATTGGCTAGATTTCTGTGTTACTAGAATCTTCTGTTTTTGTGGTATTTAAACCCAGTGCTTGAGCTTGTTTGTGAATTGCACACAACAGCTGAACTGTTTTTAACCTATTGCCAAGGTATTCCAGCTACAAATTTTCCTTTAGTAGTACTTGTGTGATCGTCTAGTAGTACTCATCTTAGACCTTCCACCTTTTATCCCCTTAGCTCTCTCTGGCCTCTCTCTCTCAGATGCTGACAATTTCCTTTAGTTTCTCCTGCCAGTCTGGTTGATATGGACATCCTGAGACAGTATAGCAACTGGGGTCTATATTAGAACACCGAACTTTCAAAATTTCGAGTGTTCTAATATCGAACCGTTTTCAGCAAATGCTGAAAATATCAAAGAAACAGAAAAACAAATTTTTTTCCTAGGGAAAGAATTTCGTTGTCCGTTTCTGTTGCTTCGGTATTTTCAGTGCTGTGGTGGAAAGTTACGGGTTGGATTCAGGTAAGTGTGCGATTGTGTGGACATGAGGATTAGGATGGGGTAGGTGAGTTAGGGTTAGGGCGCGGGTGAGGTGACTGTGCGATAGTGACGGACGTTAGGGTTAAGGTAAGTGGATAGTTAGTGGTGTATGTATAGTTTAGTGTAGGGTTAGGTGTAAGAGTTTAGGTGTATGTGTGCGGATTGCTGCGTTTTGGAACAGCGAATTTCTTCCCTAAGAAAAAATTTGCTGTTCTGTATGTTCGATGTTTTAAATTTTTGATTCATAGGGTTCGATATTAGAACACTCGAAATTTTGAACGTTCTGTGTTCTAATATAGACCCTAGCAACTGGCTCATGTACACAGACAACCCTCTATTGCTACCACCTAGGAACTCAATTTGTGAGAGATGCAATTACATTAAGAACCTACAGGTCTATGCTCTCTCCCTCTCAAGCCAGTACATCTGGCACTGAGGTGGTTATCAACACAAACACCACACCACCCACACAAGACACCCACATATGCGGAGGTCCTTAAAAAAAACATATCCAAACAAGAGAGACCTCTGAAGCAAAAATGCATGCAAACTCCACAGCCCACCACAGTACACACATTCCACACACCTGTGTCTCAACCACTAAAGTCTAACCATAAACCCAACATATTAGTCATAGGATACTCCACTGAGAGACACAGATGTGCTCTTCATCAGGCTGGATAAGAGAAAGTCACTGTTAGTTTGTCAGGTGCCAGAATCCACCATACCACACAGGCATTCAAGTCTCTCAACAACAGGTACTGTTATGACCCTGTCATAATTCTTGTTGGCGTGAATCAACATTCAACCCATTACCCGGATCCTGGGCGGCTTTAACTACCAATCGTAGATTTAAAGAACTATTCAAGCCAAAACACAAATGCCCAGAGATCCCTTGATTTCATCAATGCAAATGGCTTGGACCAGCTGGCTGACACCCCCACAAGAGGTGATAATATCTTGGACTTGGTATTAACTAAAATGAGTAATCACTGCAGCATCCCTACCAGTGTCACCCTCCCTGGTAAGATCATCCCTACCAGTGTCACCCTCTCCCTGATAAGATCAAACCACAAAGCAGTCACTTTTGAAGTCACCATCTCTCCTGACCCCCCCCCCCCTCGATAGGGTCAAACAAAAAAACGTATCCAAAGCTGATTACAACCTCCTGAGGGAAGGAATAAACAGCTTCATAGCTCCCACTGGTACAAATGTCCAAACCTACACCAAAGTACTATACGAGCATTTATATAGCTGCATGGAAACAGGAATACACGGTTAGGACAAAATCCTCCTCCTCAAGGAAGAATAAACCTGTCTGGTGGACATCGGCAATAAATAAACTCTATAATAAAAGAAAAAAGTTGCTGTCCAGGACCAAGAAGGAGCAGATGCCTAACTGAAAGCAATTTTCCTTAGCCTGAAAAAGCAAATAAGAGCACTATTGAAATCCTCCAAAGCAAACTTCAAGTCCAAACTGGCCACATCTACTAAAGGCAATCATAAGGCATTCTTCACACGTCCACAATCTCAAAGGAAGAACTCAAATCTGCTCAGAACTGGTGGTCAAGAACACCACATACCCAAACACCGTAGATACAGCCAAGCTGCTGGCAGACAGGTTTGGCAAAAACTTCACCCCTCTGTCCAACCCCACATCAGTAAATCAGGGCATCCCCAGCACCTGCCCCCCCCCCCATATCACTAGGGAGCAAGTCATCACTGACCTCTCAAAGGCAAAAAAAAAATACAACCTCCATGGGACCCAATAACACCCCAGGCTGCATCCTACATGAACTCAGACAGGAACTTGCAGCACCACTAGGTACCCTATTCAACCAAAGCCTGAGTACTGGCTTCATCCCAGCTGAGTGGAAGTCATCCCTTTGCACAAAGGTGGAACGTCCACCGATCCAGGAAATTATAGACTCATCAGCCTAACCAGCCTGATCTGCAAGGCCATGGAATGGATTATCATGGACCTCATTAACAAGGACATTGGCACCCTCCAAACACTCAATCCTACACAGTTTAGTTTTATCAAAGGGAGGTCATGTATAAAAATTTGATCTACTTTCAGGCAGTCACCAAAGCCATGGAAGAGGGGAAGACTGTGCACATCGCCTACCTTGACCTGACCAAAGCCTTTGATACTATTCTCCACTGGGGTATAATAGATAAACTCTCTCAACTATTTATTTATTTACATTTGTTGACCGGGAGTATCCGACTGGAAGTAGGTCCATTTTCAGTGGAGGCCCGGGGAGAAAAGCTCCACAGTTAAAATATACAGACAGTAGTTACATTGGATTCACATAGCAATTAACAATTTGATTAACATAGCAATTAACAATTACAAACATAGTTACAGATGAAGAACATAGTACATCTGTAGACAACTAGAAATCAATCCGTATGTTACCAGATGGGTATCAAACTGGCTCACTGTTAGAACCCACCTAGTCAAAAACAGGGAAAGCCACCTTAAGCGCTAGACATGTAACGAGCTGTGTAGCTCAGGGATCGGTCTTGGGGCGTCTGTTATTTGGGATATACTTTTCTGAGGTGCAGGCCAAAACCGGTGAGCTATGGCTGATCAAGTTTGCACATGACTGCAAGGTGGGTGCTTTCATCAATTCCTCTAGTGATGGGGAAATCCTCCAAGAGGGACTCACCCAAACAAATGACTGATGCCAGAAACATGGCCTCAAACTGAATGCCAAAAAATGCATCATCATCCCCTTTAGGGAGAGTGACATCCCCACAAATTATCACATTAATAACAAGATCCTAAACACGCAATCAGTCCTGAGGGACTTGAGCACCCAGGTTGATAGCAAACTGACTTTTGACCACCATATTGCCTCCATTGTATGGAAAGCTTTCTACATGGCTCACCTCATTAGGAAGGGTATCTCATCCAGGGACAAGGAAGTCATAACATCCCTGTATTCTTCCTTTATAAGGCCCATTATTGAGTACAATGCCCCTTTCAGCAAGTAACTCACAAGTCACATGCAGCAGCTGGAGAGACCAGAGGATCCTCACCAGGGGAATCCAGGGCTGCAAACATCTACCCTACACAGATAGCCTAATAAGTCTCCTACAGACTCCTCAGAGGTGACCTCTGTCTGGCATACATAGCAATCTCAGACCCCACCTTGATGGGACTACTGCATATCCGGAAGTCAAGCTCTACTCGAGTAACCTGCACACGCAACCTCAACCTGGTCTGTGACATCAACAGGACTTGTTGGCGGGACAGACTTGTGTCCCAGAAACTCCCCCTTCTGTGGAATAGGTTCCTCTCCACATGAAGCACAGTACCTCATTAACCCTTTTTAAGCAAAAAGTACAGTTTTGTACCTACCATAAATGTAGATGTTCGAAGATCCACATTGCTGCAGTCCTTACACTTGGGTAGTCCGCTGTCCTTGGTCGGCCCGAATATCAAAGTATAAGGCTGACGTCGGTCAAGGCGCATTTGACTGACATCAGGACGTCAGGGTACAAATGCGCATGACCGACGTCATATCCTCAGGCTTTTCTTGCCCCAGATGTCAGAAGACCCTAAAAATAAAGGTCAAAACCAAAATACAGCAAACAACCAAACCACCACCCTTGCACTAACAATATGTACAATATATACAAAATACACAATATGTACAACCCAACCCACACAACCACCTCTAACTACAGAGGGGAAGGAGGGAGAATTGGACTGCAGCAATGTGGATCTTGAACATCTACATTTATGGTAGGTACAAAACTGTACTATGTTCTTCATCTCACATTGCTGCAGTCCTTACACTTGGGTAGAATCCCAAAGCAGAGGTAAGGGAGGATGGCTAACTACAAGGAAGCAGGAGCTGCCAAAATGCCCTGCAAAACAGCAGTGGCAAAACCAGCCCTGGATTTAGAGTAAAGTGGCAGGTGATAATGCCTAGAGAAAGTATGCACTGAACTCCAAGTAGCTGCCTCCAAAATATCCTTGGTTGCCACTCTCCCCAAAAAAGCTGTTGAAGTGGCAGTAGCCCTAGTGGAATGAGGCCTAATCCCAGCTGGAATCTCCTTGCCATGATGGGAATAACAGAAAGCAATGCAAAACCCAATCCACTTAGAAATAGTTTGTTTTGACACAGGCTTGCCCTGAGAACTCAAAGCAAAAGAAACAAACAACTGCTGAGACTGCCTGAACCCTTTAGTTCGGTCCAAATAATATCGTAACTGCCTGTGTACATCTAAAGTGTGCAAAATCTTTTCCCCTTTATTTTGGGGATTTGCATAAAAAGTAGGCAAATGAATAGTTTGGTTTAAAGCCACACTAGAAACCACCTTAGGCATAAAGGAAGGATTAGTACGTAATGATACCCTATCCTTATGGAAAATCAAGAAAGGCTCAACCGCCATAAGGGCCTGCAATTCAGAAACCCTTCTTGCAGAGGTAATTGCCAACAAAAGCAGTCTTCCATGACAAATATTTCAACTCAGAAGTAGCTGCAGGCTCAAAAGGTTGTAGAGTGAGTTTCTCCAACACAAAATTGAGATCCCAAGCAGGAGTAGGAGCTCTTCGTGGGGTCTTATATTCTTTGCCCCTCTAAGAAATTGCTTGAACAAAGGATGAGAAAACAATGGTGGGTCACAATCATAGTGAGCGAAATTGCTGCAGCATGAACCTTAATAGAAGAGAAAGACAAACCTTTGTCCAGTAACTCAGTAAGATATTGAAGAGCCACACTCAAATTAGGCTCAGAAACATCAAATTCTTTGCTGCACTCCAAAATAAAATCTCTTCCATTTATCTGCGTACACTTTCCTTGTACTAGGCCTTCTAGCTTCCAAAATCACATTCAAAACTTGTTGTGGAAGTTGAGGCCCTCTATGGTTCAAAACAGAATATGCCAGGCTGTTAGGTGAAGAGAATGAAGTTTGACATTGAGCAAATGGCTGTCCTCCTGTGACAACAGGTGTGGAATCGAAGGCAAAGGCCATGGAGGCTTCCGTACCAGACTTCTCAGTAATGGGTACCAGTGCTGTCGAGGCCAATCTGGAGCTATTAAAATCATCCTTGGCTTGTCCTGTCTGACCTTTAGAAGTACCTTTGGGAGGAGAGGCAAAGGTGGAAAGGCATACACATGAAGATTGCTCCAATTGAAAGAAAGAGCATCCACTTTCCAAGCTGTGGGATGAAACCTTTTTGTGCAAAACTTTGGCAGCTGATGGTTTAGTGGAGAAGCGAACAGATCTATGTCTGGAGTTCCCCATGACACTGTCAATTTCTGAAACACATGAGGATCCAATTTCCACTCGTGGGGATCCATAATTCATCTGCTCAACACATCTGCTAAGGAGTTCTGTGCTCCTGGCAGAAACCTTGCCTGAAGATTGAGTTGTAAACTGAGAGCAGTCTCCCACAAAATCATTGCTTGCCTGCATAGAGGATAAGAATCGTTCCCCTTGCTTGTTGATGTACCACATGACAGTTGTGTTGTCTGTTAGAATCAACACCTGCCCTGGAAGAAGTAAATCCTTGAAAGCTATTAATGCAAACTGGACTGCTAACATCTCCTTTAGATTGATATGTAGATGTTGTAGTCTGGCAGGCCACTTGTCTTGTATCCACTTTCCATTTAGATGAGCTCCCAAGCTTTGTCTGAGGCATCTGTCGTTAAAATCTGACTCGCCTCTGGCCGGGTCACAGAGAGTCCCTTGTTTAGGTGACATTCCTGAGCCCACCACAAAAATTCCTTTTGAATGCAAGGTATTATTTGAATGACAGTGTCTAGATCCTGGCAGTGCTGTGTCCATACATTTTGAGATACCATTGTAGCTTCCTCATATGCAGTTTGGCATTGGGAAGCACCAGAATACAAGATGCCATGAACCCTAAGGCTTGAAGGACTGTCCTTGCAGTCAGCCCGGACTGATGAGATAGCTGATGGAAGTAAAGGGATAGACTCTTTTGTTTGTCCGGGGTTAAAAAGGCCATCTGGGATGCTGTATTCAGTCTCACACCCAGAAAGCACATGTCTTGAGAGGGTACTAGACTGGACTTTATTTCGTTCACAGAATACCCTAGGCATCTTAGCACTGCTATCACATATTCCAAATGACGAAGGAGCTCTTCTCTTCCTTGAGCCAGAATCAGGCAGTCGTCCAAATAAGGATAGATCTGTATTCCTTTCAGCCTGAAGAAAGCTATCACTGGAGCCAGAACTTTTGTGAACACTCTGGGCAGTAGATAAGCCAAAGGGCAATGCAGAGAACTGATAGTGAAAAGTCCCAGCTCGAAAGCGCAGATACTTCCTGCAACTTAGCCTGATAGGAACATGAAGGTAAGCCTCCTTGAGATCCAAAGTTACCATCCAATGATCCTTGCCCAGCAGAGGCAAAAGCTGTTGTAACGTCAACATTTTGAACTTGGGAATGTCCAGATAAGTGTTGAGGATAGATAGATCCAAAATTGGTCTCCACGTGTTCCCCTTCTTTGGTACTAGGAACAGGCGAGAATAAAATCCTAGGCCCACTTCTGGCATAGGGACCGGCTGTATGGCCCCTAGTGGAAGTAACAGAGAAATTTGCTTGTGAGCCTCTATTCTTTGTTGAGGAGGAACGTCTGGCATGCCCCTGAAAGGAGGCAAGGTATGGAAATAAAACCTGTAACCTTGATGTATGATATCCAATACCCATTTGTCTTGGGTAATTAAACTCCAATTTTCTTTGAAAAGTGCCAACCTTCCTCCCAAAGGTGCTGCCAGGCGAAGGCTCTGGCAGCCGAAAAGGTCATTGGGTCTGTTTACGAAAGGACTGACCCCTGCCCTCACCTGAAGACTGTGCAGGAGAACTCCCTGTTCTAGGCCTGAAAGAGCCCTGAGCTCTGCCCCTACCACGTCTAGATCCACCCCTAGACTGGGAATCATAAGAAGGATCGTCCACCCTTTAGCAGGCCAATTTCTGCTAAACTTTGGAGGCTGAACCTGCAAAAAATCTTTAACAGTCTGCATAGACTTAGCCTTGTCTTCCATTTTCTTTAAAACTGCCTCAACAGGAGGACCAAACAACACGTCAGATTGTAAAGGAGCATCTAAAATCCTTGTTTTAACATGTTCAGACAAATTTTGATCCCTAAGCCAGGCGTGCCTGCGAAAAACTGACCCAGTGGCAGCCACCCTAGACGAGGCCTGTACAGCATCAAAACCACATTGCAAAGAATGCTTACCCACCTGTTCAGAAACATGTACTAAATCTTGCAACTCTTTACAATCAATACCTACTGCCAGAGCATCAACCTTAGACTTTAATTGTGAAAGGAGATAGTTTTGATATTTCAACATGTGAAACTGGCAATTCAAAGCCCTCATAGCAAGAGTGGAAGTATAAACTTTCTTTCCCCATCTATCCAAGGCCCTAGCCTCTTTGTCTGCAGGAACCGGATTCTTAACAACAGAAGCCTTAACACCTTTAGGCCCCTGGCTAACAGTTTCTGGGTCTGACCTAGGACTCTTAAAAAGATACTTATGAGCTTCAGGCACCCTGTAATACCTATCCGGCTTGACAGGAGCAGGAGGCAAAGAATCAGGATTAAGAGAAGCTTCTGTAAAAACATCTTCCACTACATCCAAAACAGGAGGTATAGCCAAAGGCCTATGCTGGGGTAAAAAAAATTCCCTAAGCCTTTTCCTGGAATCAGAGAAGTCCTGACCTTCCCACTTAAAATGCTCCCTCATGGAATGTAGAGTTTCTGAAAAGAAAAATCCTCAGGAGGAGAAGCAGAAGGAGTAGAATCATCCACATCAGAATCAGAATAAGGAGAGTACTCCTGCAAGTCTTCAGCCGAAGACTCTGACACATCTGAAGCCTGCTCAAAACTCCCCAGCTCAGGGTCCACCCTAGGCCTCTTATCAGGAGGGGGCATAGAACCCCTAATCAAAGTAATCAAATCTTCTGCCATTTTAAGCATATGCTTCTTGGGCACAGTACCTGAAGAGCTAGGGGTAACACCTACTGAAGCTAAACCTGGCCTGCCCCTGGGAGAAGCCTTAGAAACAGAAGGAGAGGGCCTAGCCACCCTAGGAAGGGAGGGGGGAATAGTAACCTGAGAAGCCCCCTCAGCTTGACTTGCCTCCTGAGAGGCCACATCTTGCAATACTAAAGTCTCACCCTGGGAACACAAAGAAACCTCCGGTGGAGCCACCGGCTCCACCGACACCTCTAAAGAACCGGCGTCCGGTACAGACGGTTCTTCCAGCCTAGGCTTAACTGCTTTGTCCTTGCGCTTCTTCGAAGAAGCGGGTGCCGGAGCATCCGACGGCATTTTGTAATTGCACCGCTTCCCAAAGACTAACCTTGCACAATCCAACCTCCTCTTTATAGTGCGTTTATTAAATCTAGCACAAGAGCGACAGCCAACAACGTCGTGCTCAGGCCCTAAGCAAGGAATACACAAAGTATGATAATCTCTATGCGGTATCTGTTTCCCACAAGAAATGCAATTATTGACTTTTTCTGACATCCGGTAAATCACTGAGGCAAGAAAAAACTAAAATATTCCCCAACGGGGTACTTAGCCAACTTTGAACTCGGTCTGAAACTTCGAAATCGAAAAATCTCAGAACGCCAACCGGCACTTGCAATGCTGCTTCTGCATCGGACCATGCGGCAAAAAAGACTGAGGATATGATGTCGGTCATGCGCATTTGTACCCTGACGTCCTGATGTCAGTCAAATGCGCCTTGACCGACGTCAGCCTTATACTTTGATATTCGGGCCGACCGAGGACAGCGGACTACCCAAGTGTAAGGACTGCAGCAATGTGAGATGAAGAACATCCTGGATAACTGGATGGGGAACAGAAAATACACCCCTGGGATTCCACCTATGTCCATTCTGGACAGGGGCATCGGGTGCTGACTTGTCGGAACATGGGCTAAATTCTTGGATAGGTTTGTAAGAGCCTCAGGGTCAATAGCCTAGTAACTTCCTATGATCCTATTTTGTCAGGAAAAACTCTGTTGGCATGACTGCATCTTTACTAATGCAAGTCTTGGCTGCTTTCTCATGGTCAAGTTTGGAGTGTAGACATGACCCTTAATCCTGCTGTGGAATAGCAGTCCACCTGCTTATTTGCGCTTTCATAAATTTAATACAGTTTGCTCCTTTCACTTTCTCTCATGTAGCAGAAAATATCAGATTATCTCTGCATCCTTGATCCTCTAACTCTACCATTTTTTGAAAAAAACTCTTCTTGAGCAGTCTTGTACTCAGCCAGCCTTTTCTTCATTTAAATCGCTGTTTAAAACTTCTTCCATTGTTTTCCAGCCTTTTTTGAGTTGATATACTCTTTCAACGTTTCATTAATTTTAAATCAGCTCTGAGTACATTTGATTTATTTCTTCCTCTATATTATTGGAAGTCATCTCCTGTACCAATGCTAGAGCTTGAACTGTTCCTAAACAGCTGCATGATTTTTCCCAGACAGTGTTTTCTCTTCAACTTTTTTAGTTGATTTTCTTTCAGTCTCTCTAAGTTTCTTCGTTGCTGGCATCCAGGTAGTGTACTTACTAGCAAGTGACTGAATTTTACTAAAACTGTCACATTTACTAGCCCTTCTCTCTTAGTTTCCTTCCCTTTTACGCCACTCTATTTACACCTCTGAGGTGCAATTATGTTACACCCGCTGGGAAGAAAGAATCCCCCTTTGTGTATTACATAGTTGTATGATCTCTATATCTGTACAACCACCTGCTGCAGGGAAATGGTGAAGGTGTTCAGAGCAAAAACCACTACTTTTTTTATGTGCATGTTTTTTTTTTTCCCTTAACTTTGCCGACCCATGCAACTTGGGCCCGAATGGTTCCCAAATGACCCGCTTTCCAGCTTAGGTGTGAGGAGTCTGTGGTCAGTCCTAAAACACAGAGGTCCCCTTAAGAGCATTCCTATATTCTGAGTGCACTGGTGAATCACCAAAAAAAGATTTCTTTGAGGCAGAGGAGAAAAACTGATTTTGGCCTCTGACGAATAGTTATGTTGACATCATCTGTTTCTTAAGTCCAATGGGGTTCCCTCATCTGCATGAATTTTAGGGGAACCATTGTGACAGAAGATACCTTGAACCTGAAAAATTCCCCTACCAATGATCTAGATCAGCTGCAGAATATGCTGAAAGCACTGGGTCAAGGGGTCATTTTGTCCTGGAAAAGGAATACTCTACTAAGACACATGTCCAAGCACAGGGGTAAGGGAGTCAGGCTCCAAAGATGTTTCATTAAATACACTCGCCTGGACATTTAGCACTGGAGCAACTGCAAGCAGCTCAAGTTCTGGCAAACCCACATCTTCAGTGTCAGAATTAGTTTTACTAGCAACAATTTGGCCCACTTAAACCAGTTCATCAGCCTGTGAGTCATGAGTATCAGAGTCCCCTTCAAGAGGGTCCATCCTCATCCTCTAACAGAGATCCCTAGATACTTCAGGAATAAGCATATCTGACCTACTCTTTAAGACAAAGTAGTTAGTCAACACAATCAGCAACTTTGAGAAAGCCCAAGAAGTGTTATAGAAAGAAACATTGCCTAACCTAGGCCAAGGCAAGCTGGCATGTACTTAATCACTTTGTGCCTCATGACTTTGGGCATCCTTTAGGCCTTAGTTCACAAGTAAGGTACAGACACCTCAACAGGGTTACCAGACACCTTCTTGAGAACAAAGACAGTAGGAATTCCACCTTCCCCATCTGAAATTACAAAATGCTTTTCCGATGCTTTAGGTCCTTCAACACGGGAAGCATGTCGGATGTTTTAGTCCAAAATAGATGCATCAAAAAAACACAATGGCATGGGCTCCTGAAAAAAGGTCGTACTGGCAGCCTTGACTGAAACCAACTCTGCGACTGGGGCTGTGAAAGCTTCTATTCTGCATTCAGGGCTGCCAGACTCAACCAAAGTCATAAAAAAAATGTCCATAGTGCCTAATTTTTTTTTTCTCAACATTTTTTTTCCTGGAGAGAAGCCTCCCACTAGTTCTGCTGGACACAGTCACAAAATACAAAAACATTCATGTCTCTTTTTTTGGAAGCAAACTTCTGGAGACATCTTTTTCTATGACAGATTCTCCCCTGGATAAATGAAACACAAGGCAGACAAAGCCCAGTTCATGCTTTGGCCTGAGGCAGGACATACACTCTGCGTGATAAAGAAATTCCTCAATAAGTCTACCAGTCTAACCTTACCTGCAAATTCTTTTGAACTAGATTCAGAATCAGACATTAGCCCAAAAAATACTATAACAATATATATAAAAAGAGAAAAGAAATCCCTGTTGGGGTACTTATCCTGATATGTTTCTGAAGTAGGTTGTCAAGAGGACTACGCCTTACAAGTAACATGCAGCTACACATTCCATGGGAAAATCTGAAGATAGCATCAGCAGATGCACCCTTAATACCACTAACATAATAATGCCTTTAGTGGGGGGGGGCATCAGCCAAAGACTTGGTGAAGGATACAATTTTGGAAGTCAGGCCAGACACAAGTTAGCTGCTGGTAGAAAATCCTAAATGTGAGGAATGCAACAGTAAATACTATGAAGAACATCAGGAGTTATTTACTGACAGTCTTCCTCCAAACAGACATTCCTGCATCATCTAATTTTGAATACTGACATCACTAAACAATCAAAGCAGCTCACTGGCCAATCACACACACAAAAACACACTCAAACACACAAAAAAACAAACAACCACACACACACACACACACACAAAATACACAAAACAGAGGTTATTACAGCAATTCCAAGCTCAGAAGAGACCAATGTATCCTCGAGTGCCAACCTAATCTTCTAATGCAAAAACACTGTATAACCGAGCTCAAATCTAAAAAAGCTCAGAAATACACTTGTCACCTGCTGAATAGCCAGTTGGCTCACAGACTGAACACAGAAAGTCAAGATAGCAGACTCTACCTCCATATAAAAAGCCAGTCACCAGCAGTCTCTCTCAGGGCTCGGTGATAGGGTCAGTCCTTACAGACATCTATTTTTCAAAAGTTAAAGCTAATATTAAAGGCCTCTGGTTGACCAACTTTGAAGATGAATGCAAGTGCAGCACAACAGAGTTCCCTTAAATACACTAACATCTGCAGAGGGTTCGTCACAAACTAAAAACTGGAGCCAAAGCCCTGGTCCAAAAATGAATGCCAAAAAATGCTTAACAGTATATGTTTTGGAAAGTTGGCCTCCCTGGAGAATTATCCCATAGACTATACATCCCTAAGAGTAGACCAAGTAGTTAAGGACTTGGGAATATATGTAGACAGTGACTTGGCCTTTGACCTCTATGTGTCTACTGTTGTAAGGAAATTATTCTATATTGTGCTGATACTTTATGTATGGCCTCATTAAATTCTGGAGAAAGGCACAAGCTTCCCCACATGGTTGCTCAAATGGTGGCCTCCATGGACAGCTCTCACCACCAGGTGGGGTTGACCCAGTACAGTGGATGAGATGGGCTCAGCCCTCATTATATCAGAGTACAATGCTCCTATTGGCAGTACCTTACCAGGCATACGCAGCAACTGGAACGCCCGCCGAAATTCCTTACAAAAACAATACAAGGCGCAAACCAAAAGGAATATTCAGACTGCATCCAAAGCCTCATCTTTATGCTCAGCTGCCTATAGACTACTAAGTTGTCTGTGCCTGGCTTATGAGGTGTCATCTGATCCAATATTGAGGGACTTGCTGCACATGAACAAGTCTAGCAGCATTACAAATACCCAATCCAAGGACCTAAACCTTGTTTGTAACAGAAGAACATGTTGAAGGAATAAATGCGTCTCTCAGACAACTTTACTTGGATGGGAGGCCTGTTTTAAAGTAGGGACAGAGCTTTTTTCCTCACTGTATACAAATGTAACCTGGAACAATGGATGGGAAAATCAAAGCTTTAACCCTGGACTCGTATCTATCCCTCAATGGACAGAGGCAGCTTACAAACACATTGCCATCTAAACACAACAATATGCCCCTTATATATAGGGATATATGGCTAGACTTTAAAAAGCCTCTTGGAGCCACTAGCCTAATAATCATAATCCATGATCATATTATCAACTGAATATGCTCCAGTACCTGCAGGCCCTCAGCAGATCCCAAGAGTCTAATTCTACTAAATGGTTTAATAACACCAATTGAGTAATTGCTTATTAATACTCAAAGCATTTCCAAAATGCATAATGTACCATCTTCCAGTACGTGCAAATTTGCCACAGTAGCCATTTTAGACAGATTGCATTGGTTCATATTCAAAAGCTAACATGGCTGTGCAGGTCATGGAGCAAGTTGCCATCCTTCAAATGAGGTGTCAATATTAGGTTATTCTGGAGACTGTTCAAATGAATCTTCATAAAATTATGGGGCAACATTACAATAAACTTGACTGTAAAAGTAGAAATGGAATCTGCTTCACTAAGCTGCTAGCACAAAAAGATGACCAACTAACCAAACCAATTTCTTAAGGGCAGAGTTACCTTGTACCTTCTCATGTGGGACAGCTCTCAGCCCAACGCAGTTTTCTTCTCTATGCTTTTTACCCCTGTGCCTATTAACCATCAATCCTCCCTACAACGGAAACTGAGCCCATCTCTTCTACCGTACTAGGTATGTCCCCACATGGAGGGGACAGCTATCCAAGGGAACCACGATCTATGCAGCCATATGGGGAAGCTTGTGCCCTTCACCAGCATCCAATGATGGCATAAAATTTCAGCCCTACTCCTTCCCTAGGTGGCAGTCATGTGACCCATGACACCATTGATATCATTATGCATTTTACCATGCCAGTGGATACTTCCATACACCAGCAATAAAGGCCATCACATATGTGGCATTGTGGAAAACACCTGACCCAAGGTCATCCTTGTATCACTACCCCTTCCTCAGGAGGAGGGTGTCAATGATTGTCCATGCTCCACACCCTCCTTCCATACTCCTCATATCATCACCAATAGACACCAAAAGCCATTAACAAATCTGGGTCACATGGATCACAGCCTTGGCTTTATCATTCTATGCCAATGGAACTGGCACCCCAGCACATTAATTATTCCCAATTCAAACAAAGTAGTTTATGTAAAAAGAGTCATTTGTTTTACCAAAGACCATGCTAGATTTCAAAGAAACATTCAACTTTCACTGTCACATGCATACCTGTGGGTCTGTTCAACCTTCATTTGTAATTGGGTTTCATGGTACTTAACTGACAAAGAACTAGAACATTCCCAATATATCCTACCCAAATTTTAAGCACTCGATAAATGAAAATAAACATCAGCATTCTCTCAAAGGATGCCATTTGTATTACAAAACACTGGGCTTCCTGGTGGCAGAAGACAGTCTAAGAGCCATTTAATCTGGCTACAGATTTCTCTTACTTACAGCAAAGGAAATTAACTGGCCTGTTTTGTGAAAACTTCTTGCTCTCAGAATAGGAATGGAGCTCACTGCTCACATGAATAGTGACAGTCATTCAATTCTTATTAAAAGCCTTTGGAGGAAAGGCTAAATAGTGAGAATTCAGCCTGATTTAAGAAACCTGACAACCTTCAGAAGGAAAACAGATTGGTCCCCATGAAGAAACAGTCTCCACTTAAATGATTCATTTATTTTTAGGTAGAACAGCAAGAAGTTCTGTAATTATTCTGGAAGGCAGAACAGTTATAAGTACAGATGTTTAAAATCTTACCATAACTATAGCTGTCCTTCACTTCACTGTTGCAGTATTCATTATAATAGGGATCCCCCTACTAAGGGCAGTCTGATGTCCAGCCAGTATAACAAAATCTTTAGGTTGCTTTAAGGTAGCATAGGGAATAAAGGTAGCGTCCGAACATACCATCCTTAGAAACAAGAACCCCAGTAGGAATGCCAGTCCAAGGAAGAGAGGTAACCAGTACATCCAGAAAAGAAAGGAATGAGGGGGCAGAGGGAGGGAGTGAATACTGCAACAGTGAAGAGGACATCTACCATTATGGTAAGATTTTACACAACCATACTATGTTCTTCCATTTCAATGTTGCAGTATCCATTACAACAGGGAGAGTGCCAAAGCTCAGGAAGAAGAAAGGGAGGAGGAAGGACCAGCAGTGCTCTATAGAAAGCTATAAAGGATGCCCCTAGCAAAACCAGCTCTAGCTCTGGAAATTCCATCCAACTTGTAGTGCTTGGTAAAGGTATGCACAGAAGTCCAGGTGGCTGCCTCAAGAATAGAGTTAGTATCCAAACCCTTGAAAAATGCACCAGAAGAAGCCACAGCTCTAGTAGAATGAGCCTTAACAGAAGGAAGGTTCTTACCATGGAAGAGCAAAAAGAAATACCTTTAGAAATCCAAAAATAAATTGTCTGCTTGGACACAACTAATTCGAAGGACCTAGAATGAAAAAAAAATAAAAAGCTGATCAGATTTCCTAATAGTCTTAGTCTTTTCCAAATAAAATCTGAGTTGTCTATATACACCCAATGTGTGCAGCACCTTCTCACTGGCAGATTGCGGAGAAGGGAAAAAAGTGGGGAAATGAACAGACTGATTCAAGCACAGTTCATTCACCATCTTTGGCATAAAAGAAGGATTAGTACTCAAAGACATCCTGTCCTTATGAAGCACCAAAAAAGGAAGACAACCAATAATGGCTTGAAGCTCAGATACCCATCTGGCAGAAGTAAGGGCTAACAAAAGTATAGTCTTCCAAGAGCAATGCTGCAGGGAAGCTGAAGCTTCAGGCTCAAGAGGAGCCCGAGCCAATTTTTCCAAAACAAAATTAAGATCCCAGGGAGGAGGAACAGGCTTTCTGGGAGGCCTAAGATGGACGCCTTTAAGGAATTGTTTAGCCTCAAATCCAGAAGCTAAAGGAGGAGATAAACACACAAACAAGCAGAGGTAGCTGATAAGTGTGCCGTAACAGAGGAATAAGTCAACCCAGCATTGAGCAATTCACACAGATAAGAGAAAACCAAAGGAACATCCACAGAAAGTGGATCCAGGTTACGAGAAAGACACCAAAACAAAACACTTCTTCCATTTGGATAAGTAGGATTTCCTAGTACTAGGTTTTCCTGGCCTCCTGCAGGACCCTAAGCACACCCTCAGAAAAAAGGCGTGTATGTGGAATCAAAATCCTACCACCCATATTGTCAGCTGAAGAGTGGACAGGTGGGGATGGATGAGAGATACCTTGTCTTGTGTGAGTAGGTTCACCCTGTGAGGTAACCTCTGATGACTGACCTTGGCTAAATCCGGAAGAGGGAACCAATGCTGTCTCAACCAAAAGGGAGTCACCAACAAGATTTTGGGAGCATCCTGTTGAATATTGGAATGAGTGGAAGGGGAGGGAAAAGTGTTAAGAAATATCCCTTTCCAAGAAAAAGATAGGGTGTCCATCTTCCAAACCAGAGGACCTGGGACTCTGGCACAAAAAAAAGAGAAGTTCTCTGTTGAGAGGGGAGGCAAAACGATCTGCTTGAGGAGTACCCCACTGGTGGACAATGTCCAGAAACATCTCTGTGAAGCATCGATTCATGGGATTGAGTCAAGGACCTCCTCAGAGTGTCTGCCACAACATACTGACCTGAGGAAATGTAAACGGCCTGAAGAGTCACTTGATACCGAATAGCAAGTTCGCACACCAAGAGTGCCAACGGGCAAAGAAGATCAGACCTTGCACCCCCCCCATTTTACATACCATATCACTGTGGTATGGTCTGTAAACACCTCGAGAGGTCCCAGGGAGAAAAGTGGATGAAAAGCTTGAAGAGCCAGCAGAAAAGCTCTCATCTTTTTGACAATGATGTGCTCTTTCTGTAGGTGAGGCAACCACACACCCTGCACATTTAGGGGGCCAAAAGCTGCTCCCCATCACGTCTGAAGTATCTCTAAACAGCTACTGAGAGGGAAGAGGGAGATGAAAAGAGATCTGCTTGAGAGATCTGTGTTAGGCTAGCAAAGAAATTAGAACATTAGTCAAAGCAGGATACGAACAGTAGTAAGCTGAAGCTAAGGGTGAATTCAAATTACATTCCAAGCAAAAATGATGAAACACTGCTAAATTAAATTAAATTGTAAACCACACAGGTAGAAGACATCCATGTCACCATACAATGCATCACTTCAGAGAGGCCAAAAGGGATGCCTGACTTACTCTAACAGACACCCCCAACCCCACCCCCAGGATGGATGCTGGCACCCTTATTTTGAAAATGGTAGCAAAAGCACAGCCTGACTGCTGAGGCCTTAGAATGGGAACAAAAATCTTCTGGACTACCAAGGTACCCTAAGAATGGACCTGGAGCTATTTACCTTGGCTAATCCACATTTTTAAATTACATTCAGCTTGCTTCCCAGTTATCTGTACAGTCAATGCAAACAGAGAAGCATAAAAGCAATACTGTGGATTACAGCATAACCTTATGAGAAAGTGTGGAGCTTATACAGACAAGGTGAATGTTGCATAAAGTAGTTAGTGGAAGTGCACCTTGTATCTCAACTAAAAACTCCTGCAAAACAATGCATACTTCTGCTTTCCAATTTTTGCAGAAAGTTGTACGATTTGCATCTTGCATACAGGCTACAGTCAAACAGTAGGTATACAAACAAGTGTGCGGCTGCATGCTTCTTACTAAAATGCAATTCCCCTTGGAAGAATGTCAGAATTACACATGCATTTCAGCTGTACATTACATATCAATAATGATCAAGATTTCCAATAAAATAGTTTATTCTACTGGCACCTTAACAGCAAGGCTTCAATGATTCTCCACATATGGATCAGTTTTTAAAGCATTTAGCTTTTGTATAATGCCAGCATTTGGAATCGTATTGAAGACCTTGGCCAGATCAAGACACACCATGTGCATTACATGGTCACTAACTACAGCCTCTGTAACCCTTTCAAAGAAGTTTACCAGATTAGATATACAGGACTTACCCACGATGAAGCCCAACTGTTGGTGATCAAGTCTAATAACATTCTTGACACTGACGTTTTTGAGGAAAGCATAACAAACTGTGATCATACACTAGCAAAGACTGTGATGCTGTTAACTGCATTTACTGCCAGTAGAAGTTCTTTGCAATTCAGTGCTATAAATACAGAAAAGGTTCTTAGATGATGCAAGAAACTGCTACATACATACACACGCTCACACAAACCTGTTTTGTGCTATGAAAACTAGTAACTTCAAAGAGATGTGTGGTAAATTTACCGTTCAGTAACTGGTGATCCCTCAGGTTTCTTGGAAATTACATATCGACAGCTAAGCCCAGCATCCTTCACCATCTGGTCACCAAGAAACTCAGCCAAACGTTTTGCTGTACTGATTGACGTAGATTTCTGCTCTCCATAATCCTCAAGCTTACGAGACATTGATCGATTTTCTGAGATCAACTCAAACAGTTCAGAATCTGGCATGTTAGCAGCCTTAAACAGAAGGGAATACTTGTGACTATTTCTGAAGAAAAGAAATGTGATAACATTATGAAGTTCAAAAAGGTAACAAAAGCACATTAACATCAAATCATCTAAAAATAACCAAAGTCAACACAAACTGTTTCCAGACAGCTACAACTAAAGTTCAATCTGATTAGCAGCATTTCAAATCTTAGTCATGCAATGTGGCAGTGGTATGCTTCAACTGCTTGTTTATAAATTCAGGCATATATACCATCCCAGACACACTTCCTACAAAAGTAGCTACCAGAAACTAAAACACGGACTAATAATTATTCCCAGAGAGGAATCCTACTCTGTATCATTACATACACAACTACTCCTGCCACTGAGAGACATACTGAACCCAAAAGTACAGCCACGTGATAAACTCAGCAGCACAGCAGTAGATGTTTAAATACAGAAATCACTGCTCCCGTACCATTCATCATAGCTGGAAATTAGCCACAAGCAGATATGTACTACCAGTCTTGATTTAAAAAAAATTCAGCATTCCCAGACCAGGCTGGTCCCATCTTTGCACCAAGAATGTCAGTTAAGCAACATTTAGGAAAAAAAAAAGTCAGCAGCCCATGCCATCTTTAGTTTTTTTTTTTTTCTTAAAAACAGAACTAGACCTTAAGTGCCTGTTCTGGACTGCATGGCAGATTAACTTGCACTGTTCCTAAAGTCAAAAGCTGCCCCAGTCATGGGTTGAAGGTAGGTAGGTAGGAAATGATGAAATTGGGGACTAATTTGAGACTCCTAATATTTGGATGCATCACTCCTCCCTCTTGATGGGTTAGCGGGATACAGATGGTTGTTAGTACAAAAGACCCCCTACCTCCAACATACACTTCAGTTTGAGTAAGCAGAATTAAGGTTGCCTCACACACAATGGAACTACAATAGTAGATTTGCCTTGTCCTTCCTCAAACATTCAGCAGAATGTTTGAGGAAAGAGGAATACGGAAGAAAGCATGCATCAAGTTTTTCCTTTCAAACCAGAAAGGACGTATTTGCTGCCCAAGTTTTCTTGCTTGGCTACCTTGAAAGAACTTATACACTCAGTCTAGCAAACTAGTACTGATCTGGATGCACTTTAGACAGGAAATTGTACTTCTAAGCACCTTAGCTTTTATTCAGCACAAAGAAGAGAGGTTGGTTTTAAAACACAATAAAACATTCATTTCAGAAGCAAATGACAATGCAAACTTTTTCCAGTTACATTACAAAGTTCTTTAAACTAACAGCAGTAGTTTGCTAGGAACTTTAGTACACAGAAAATTATTCACTAGCACTTTGATGTTCCACAAACTGATATCTTACATTTTTAGGTCCAGTCACACACGCAAGTAAAATGGCTTAATTCAACTTTAAATAGAACAAAGGCAGCAACTTGGTTTTCAGAAAACAAAGATCACATGAAATTTAACAGTTAAAGACCTTGATGCAGGGCTTTTAAAACCACAAAGTCAGGGTTAATAGTCCAGAAGGCATTTTCACTTTGTGGGGTTTTGCATTACGGGCTGCAGTCAAATGTTGCAGTTCTCATGGTGCTATGCTTACTGACACTGAAGGCGGGATTACTACTACTACTACTGCACCCAGATGTGCATTTTGGCGAACCTAACCACCTTTTGCAGTCTTCAGCTTATCTGGTTATCCCCCTACAACCTTTTAGTTAAATATACTAAACTCCATGGTAGCACAACTGCTGTTAAAGTGAACAGACTATGCACTATAGCAGATTAAACATAAGGTGACTATTACCAAAGTCATACAAGTGCAAATTCTATTACCAGGAACAGATACATTAGAAAGTACAGGAAGTTCAAGACCACTGAGCCTGTATTGTACCTCTCAAGAAGGGCTAGGCCAATCAAACCAAGGGTTAATTTAAAAATACCTACCCAACAATCCAGGTCCCTATTGTGAAGGAAGATAAATCATCTCACACTGCTTTATTAGCAAGGGGAGTCTGTTTCAGAGAAGAGGGAGATGCTGAGTAATGGATCTATTTCTCCACCTTGTTCTACTAATCTGCTGAAGCAGGTAGAGATTCCTTGTTCTGGTATTTGTGGAATCACGTGATTTGGGAAAATACAAGACATCCTGGAGGACTGGATCCCTTGACTACTTGAAAGGAAATGCATAGGTCTTCTCAGTGGCACCCCCTATGACACAGGAAACAGAGAATGTTTCAAGTCTTTGCTGGCAACTAAGTCTGTGGTCCTCTGTTTTGGGAACCTCTGGGCTCTTTCCAGATATTTGAATGTCTGGCGAAGTACATCCCAAAGGGGAACTGTATTCTATAGCTAGTGCTAGCCACTCATTAACAACCATGACAACAAATAGTACATGGAATGGGGATGGGTTCTAGGGTCTGCCAAGTAACAAGTACGCACTTGCATGAAAGCATGCTTATGCTTCAGAACAAAACAGAAAGCTCTCATTTTAGTAGGCACATCTCAGTTTCTAAGGGTTGGGGGTCAGGCTAGCATTAGAAAAAAATCTCAGAACTGTCTGGATGACTGCCATTTGACAACTAGTTCTCACCCTCATATAAGGGAAAAATACATCCACATGGGGCAAGAAATAATGTGGTCAACCAGTGGTTTGGCTAACTTGAATTCAAGCATGAAATGTACGAATTTCTTGAACAAACCACTTAATGCAATCCTGACTTTGGTGCTTTTGTTTTTTTTCAGTTGAGCAGAAAGCAGCTTCTGAAAATCTTACTAATAAGCATTCAAATAACATCTGGAGGGCCTAATCCAGGGGCTACTGGGGTGCATTTAATCTGGGCATATCCACCAAGAGAACAATTAGGATTGTTGACTAGAAATTCACTGTCATACTAAAACACAACATAAATTTTGTGACAGTCAGGGGGAGGGGTGTGCCCTGCTTTGCAAATTTTATGGTCCTGGAACTGATCATAAGTTGGGGGGGTGAAAGCCCCCCCCCCACACACACACACACACACACAGAAGATATGAGGAATATGTAACCAGTGGGGGGGGCAATGTAGTCTCCAATGGTCTTCAAACGGTGTGCAACTCCAGTTCATTTCATCAAAATGATTTAGAAACTTCCAAGTATTCAATACCCTCTGAAGCCTGCAGGGTAATAAAAGTATCAGAACCAAGGGAAACAAAGGTGACCAAATGGGTACCACTTATTCTCTAGTTGTAGAAAACCAATCTTTTTGCTATGAGAAAAGTTCATTAACACCTTGGTGCTAGGTCTCATCAGTGAAATCATTGAAGAAAGCCCTTTAAATGCTTTTTTCATGGACTGGTTATAAACGGAATGCTACTGCGCTAATCATAAAGACTGTCTACAGTCCTTGAGTAGAAAATTCCAAAAATGATCTCATCATTCTATAATTTTCGAGCAAATAGCCTCCATAGCATCTCCTTCTTTGATAAGGATAATTTCATTTCCTCAACTCAGCTGACTCAAAGGACAGCCAATAAGCCCATTATGGCAGTTCTGAACTAAAGCTTTAATTCTGATCGCCATTTTTTGGCCACATACCTACATCAATAAAGGTGGAAAGCGGTAAACACACTGTAATGCTGGTAATTTTCAAAAAGATTTGGCCCAACTATGCTAGCAAATCAAAATAAATTGGAAACTAAAATAAAAAAAATTCATGAGTTAAAGAAAACTTTATTCAGCTAAAAAAAATCTTCAGAATGCACACAGCACTTTAAAAAGTACAAGAAAAACTTTACACAGGAAAGAACCAAAGTCCTCTCATAATTACTAAAAATATTTTCAGTGAGAAGAAAATGAAAAAGCAGTATCTGTCTGAATCGCTGGAGAGTCTGTACTTAAATCATAGAGTCCCTCAACTATTGCCCTGATGACTGAAACAATATGAGGCAATGGAAGCCTTGGCATCATGGTAAGAACCTTAAAACAGGAGGCATAAGACTAACTGTTCAATCTGGCAATGTTCTATTGTTGTCTCTACTTTCTCTAAAAGGTGGATCTAAAGACACTCGCAACCATATGAATTGCGCTTGTAAAAACAAGACAGGTAGTTAATGAGCTCAGCTCTAAAGAAACAAATGGGCTGAGCTGGAATGGCATTCCCTAGAGCCTTCAGCAGCAACTAAACAATGCAGGATGGAGCTACTGGCTAAGTTGCTTTCTAATCAGTCTTGTCACACACTTTCAGGTTACTGGAATATCCTAAAATAATCAGGACCTGCTAGTTCAGAATGCCCAAAGAAAGGTTCAACACTCAGGCTGCTTAGTACCAATCTAATGTAATCTGTTTACATCTGAAATCGACCAGGATAGAGTGTTTGTCATGCTTATACTGCTTTGAGGTTTTACACACAACCCTCTATGCAGCAGACTGCCATGGCTGCTTCCATCTGTATCAACTGTTAAAGAACAGCTGCAATACAAAGCAGCATAGTTAATCTGGAAAGGATCCATCATATTTCCATCTGGTTTAGCCTACTGCAATGCTCCTTGGGCAAAAAGGAAGCTGTACCAAAGGTGTCACGACTATCAATGCCTGTACAAAGTAGCTAAGATTTCAAAACTATGGTCCAGTGAATTTTAATGCCAAGGTCAAAGCTGAGCCCTTTACATATCTGTTGTGCATCAGTAGGTCTCATGCTGTATGCCCTTCAACACCACAGGAGAAAAGTTCAAGCTTTCAGCATTGCCCTATCAATTTACTGTCAAAGACAAAGTTAATCAGCTTCGTCCAACTATCAAAGATCTTTATCCAATTAAAGATCATCCATGTCATTTTTATCGGTGTCATTTTACTATATGGAAGTGCCTCAAAAACACACTTTGTTCAGAATAACGTCCGTCAAGCATATTCATAATCTACATAATGTTATGTGCACTTACCTTGCTGTAGAGTACATCAAGCCAGTAGTCTGCAACTTTAGCTACTGAAGCATAGACCTCTTCCAGAGTGGTACCTTTCAAAAATGCTTCAAATACAGAGGACTGGAAAATTTTAATTAACTGCAATTCTCCACGTCGTTTGACTTCAAATCCCTTTAGTTCTGCCAAGGAGCCATCTTCATTAAACACAGCATATCTGTGAAAAGTGCAAAATCTTTCAGTTATTTTGTTCTCCCCTCAGGATTACACTCAATAACCACAACCTCCAGTCCCCAACACAGCACCAATCTGCTTCAACAGCACCATTCTATCTCTCACACTTACTATATTTAAATTATTTCCTATGCATTTTTAAATAGAAAAGGCCTTAGAGAAAGAGATTACTAGAAAATTAAACTGACATAAAACACACAGCAAAATAAAGTTAATACATAAAAAATGAATACTACTACTAAAGTAATATTCCTCTGATACGTCCTTCCTCCTTCTAAATAGTTGCCTCTTTCATTCCAGCGTCCTCACACATTCCACTAATACATTGCTAGCTTCATTCCCAGTGTTATTTCAATCATTTTCTTAACCTTATGTGAAGTGCAAACCATTTTTGACCATCCACTTGGTACTTGAATGCCCACTTATTACTGAAAGGACACTAAATTCTCTGGTTAACATATTCAACTCCGTTTCATAGATCCTTTGGCAATAAATATTGATGAAAATGTTCCCAAAAATTCTGATCCTTTTAGTTACAGGGTGTGCTATTCCAATATCAAACATAACCTTCAACTACTTTATTAACTTCATCGCCCCTGCCTGTAATGGTTAGCTCTGCTATTCCCAATGATTTGATCAACACCTCCTCATACAAATTCCTTTCGCAACCCAACTCAGGACATCATACTAATTGTGGTTGTTACAATTAACTTCATTATCAGAAACACCCCCCACTGAGACAGTCATGAGCAATCAGGAAAAGGGGCACACAGCATAGACCTAGCAGACAGCACTGTCACACATGCTGGTGACAGGGCTTTTCTAGGCTATGCCCCTTCCCAGTGTGCAGACATTCTACTTGGCAGACTGGCCAGACCATGAGGTGTGGACTGAAATGATGTGCCTTCTGTAAATCTTACTACAGCCACACCTCAGCCTACTTGCACTCCCAGCCTGGTAATCTCTCCAGACTCCCAGGCCCCACCAGAGATTGACAAGAAATCTACCCTTGTCAGCACACATCCTCCAGCCAATGAAGGGCACACTTTCCCCCATTTACTACCAGCTCTGTCAAGTGCCCGGACTGCTAAATAAAATGCGGGTCACTTGGCCATAGTTAATATTTCATCCCTCTGTGCTACTATAACATGGTAACTCGACATTTGTGTGACTTGGCCAATTTACCTACAGCAAGCAACATCACAAATTTACAATTATGCTTCATTCCAACTACAGACGTTTTATCAATTACCTCCACTGAGTCTGCATCATAACCGAATAATATCGCTGTGATCACAACTCCATTATCAACTTTCCAAGATGTGCATCCAGCCAATAACCTGTGCATGAGATTCTATTCCAACAGATCCTTCCAGTGACCCTACACCCATTTATAAATGGCCTCAGTCATCCTGTTCCCATCACACATACAACAGTAATCCAGCTCCAGCTGTCCAACATCATTCAGCTTCAAACTACACCTGCAACATTAAATGTTCTTAGAGTTTCACTGTTGCAGTCATCACATTTGGGTTATCCCTGCCAGGGTAGCCCTTGGCTGGCCCGAATACCAGAGAATTAGTATTTCTACGTCGGTTGCTGTCGCGTGAGGACTGACGTCAGGTCATCAGTCGTATAAAGTAAGGCAGCTGACGCCATTACATCAGTCTTTCTTGCCATGGAACCCAAAGCAGAAGCAGTTTGCACGAGTGCCGGTTGGCCGCTACCTGAGTTTTAATCTCCGAATTGAAGTTGAAGTCTTCTAAAGCTAAGTACCGCTTCGGGGATCCTTTTTTCTTGCACTAACCGATGTCGGAAAAAGGTAATAATTGTCTCGACTATGGAAAGAAAATACCACACCGAGACTTCCACTCCTACTGTGTCACATGTTTAGGTCCAGACCACAACGTTCCCTGTTGTCACTTTTGTGCTTTGATCAACGCCAGAACTATCCATTATTGGGGCCCTTATTGTGGCCAGATATTTTCATTTACAGTCCTTGAATTCCAATATGGCTTCAGTAAGCCATCAGACAGCAGATCATCTGAAAAAATGTAAAGATAAAGACAGAGACAGACCGCACAGGTCCAAACTTACTGATGACACTTCCATTAAGCTAGTAGTCAGTCCTCCGGTACTCAGTAAGACGCTTTCACAACCCCTGATGCCCGCTTCTGTTGATTCACAGGCCGCTACAGAGACCCTTTCGGAGTCCAGTATGCTGCAAAACTCTTCTTCGACTAAGGATCCTGTGGTCGTCTCTACCTTGGATGGGTCCGGAGCCGCTGAGCAGGCACTGGCTTTAAGAAAGTCCTTTGCACTACTGAATCGTGACACAAACAGTCGTCTTTCGCGACTACTGTTCTTTCAAAAACGACAGTTTCTTAGGCCCAGAATTCAAACCAAAGCAAGAAACCAATGACCCACTCTCAGGCGCCTGTTACCTTGCCTCAGTCTCAAATGCTTAAAATGGCAGGCGACCTTATCATGCTGATCAGGGGAAGCCAAGCTACCCCCTCCAAAAGGAAAAGAGATCTGTCCCCTGCAGTTTTGTCTGAACAAGAGTCAGATGAATCTGATGCATCTGACTATGAAGACATGCAACCCCCCGCCACTTATGAGGATTCTGATGCAGAGGACTCCATTCCTTCAGCCTCTTTCCCAGAGGATTTTTCTTTTGGGGAAACCCTGCATACTTTAAGGGAGCATTTCCAATGGGAAAGTCAAGACTACTCTCAGTTTAGAGAGAGACTCAGGGAATTCCTAGATCTTCCGCAACACAGACCCTTGGCCATCCCCCCCACTCCTGGATATTGTGGAGGATGTTTTCCTTGAATCCAGCTTGACCCCTGACGTCCTACCTCGTGCTCCCAGAAAACCAGACAGGTACTATAGAGTTCCTGACGCACACAAATATCTTTTTAAAAATCCAACAGCTGACCCTGAAGCCATTGCTCAAGAGCCAAAAGGGATTAAAGCAACCTCTGCTAAGAATCCAACCCCCTCAGACAGGGATTCCTGAGCATTGGACAGATGGGGTAAGAAAGTATACACCCCAGCTACTCTTGCTATCAGGGCAATAAACTGTCAGTCCCATATGCTGAAATGCCAGTAACATACCTTGGAACTCCTTAAACAAAAAATGTCTTCCTTTCCTGCTTGGGCAGAATCTAAAGATTTACAAGACTTAATGCATTCTGCAAGTCAAGTAACTAAACACAATTTGCACTGTGGTTTTGATGCCCTAAAAGCTTCTTGCAGGGCAGCAGTCACTGGATCTGTCATTAGAAGACATGCATGGCTTAAAGAACAACCCTGTCCAAATCTAAATTGATGGATGCCCCCTTGCACAAAGATAGCTTATTTGGCACTAAGGCAGAAGAGGTCTTAAAGATGGAAGAAAAAGTAAAATCTATGCTAACAGTTAAGGATTTCTTACAGGTCCAGCCCCCTAGGTTCAACAGGCATTGTTCCTCCAAGCACTGTGGAAACAGACCTCCCCCAGACAGCAGCCCCAAGGAATGCAGAGATCTAAGCAGTGGACTACCTCCACTTCAAAACCAGGGACTTCTAATCCACCACCTTATGGTAAGAACTCACAATGACTCACCCCCTCCAACCCCCCCCCCCACCTTCACTTACCCCTAGGAGGAAAACTCTCCTTTCACTCAAGCACCTGGGCCACCATTACTAAGGACCAATGGGTTCTGAACATTGTGTCTCAGGGATACAAACTTTCCTTCCACACCCTTCCAACCCTCAAAAGGGTTCCCAGATCTACCACCAAATCAATGGGCAGAGGCTCAAAAGCAAATCCTTTCCCTGCTCTCTATAAGGGCAGTAGAGCACATTCCTGCAGAACAGATAGGCCAAGGCTTCTACTCCAGACTTTTTCTGGTGCCCAGAAAAGAGCACCCCATCCTCAATCTATCCATTTTAAACACCTTCCTGATGATCCCAAAATTCAAAATGCTCACCAAGGATGCTTGGCTAGCCACCCTAGATCTGAGAGAGGCCTACCTTCACATTCCTATCAGAGAATCATGCAGGAAATATCTCCACTTCAGGGCAGAATCTCAACACTTTCAGTTCTCTGCACTTCTCTTTGGCTTATCTACTGCTCCCAGAGTTTTCACAAAATGTCTGGCTCCGGCCATTGCCTTTTGCAGACAAAAAAATGTTCAAATTTACCCGTACTTAGACGACTGCCTTATTCAAACAAACAGCCAGGAAAGGACCCTACTAACCTCCCTAGGGTACACAATCAACGAAAAGAAATCCAAACAGGTGCCCACCCACAGGATAATCTTCCCGGGAGCAAGTCTGGACACAGCATCCCAGATGGCATACCTTACACCAGAGAAACAAATTTTCCTGACAGCCTACTTCTCTCAACTAGCCACCAGGCCCCAGCTATCTGCAAGGAAGATCCTGCAAGCTCTGGGCTTCATGGCATCGTGCATACTACTCATTCCACATGCCAGACTGCATATGAGGAAACTTCAATGGTATCTAAAGAGCCTTTGGTGTCAACACTCTCGAGAAACTCTTCTACCTATAATTCTTTGCCTCAGAAAGGAATTTCTTTAGTGGGCAACAGCATGCCCCCACAACAAGAGACTGCCCTTCTCCCCACCCCACCCCCGCCAAGACCCTCACCATATACACATCAGACTACGCTTGGGGTGCACACCTGGACGGCAGGTGCATGCAGGAGCAAATCCCTCTGCACATCAATCAAAAAGAGATGATGGCTGTGCAGCACCCTTGATAGCTTTCAAACCCCTTTTCTCTCCAGGGGTTTTCCTGATCAAAACAGACACCACCACTGTGATGTGGTACATCAACAAGCAGGGAGGGACTCACACTCCTACCCTCTATGCAGGCTGGCCATGACCCTTTGGCTCACAGACTCTTCCATGCAACTACACTTGTTAGCACAATTCCTACCAGGCTCGCTCAACTCTCTGGCAGACCAATTAAGCAGAAATCATCTGTACCCACACGAGTGGCAACTCAACAGAAGTATCTTCACCCTAATAACTCAGAAATGGGGAACCCAAAGGTCAACCTCTTTGCCTCCCACACCAACCATCAGCTCAGCAAATTCTGGACCAGGGAGCATCACTGCATGGCTTGGAAAGTGGATGCCCTGTCCTTCCCCTGGGTCAATCTATCGGTCTATGCCTTCCCTTCCCCTACCTCTCATCCCTAGGGTACTGCTCAAAATAAGGGAGGAAAAACCAAGGACCATTCTTATAGCTCCAGACTGGCCTCGGCAACACTGGTACCCCTTACTACGCAGCCTGTCTCCACTACCTCCGTGGCATCTTCCTCAGATTCCAAACCTCCTGACCCAGAGGGAAGGGGAATTCATGCATCCCCAATTGCAGACACTCAATTTGGCTGCTTGGCTTATTCCCTAACCCCGAACCAATCTGCCACCCTCAGTAAACAGGTTCTGGATGTTATCCATGAGGCCAGACTTCCTAGCACCAGAAAGTCTTATGCAGATACATGGAAAAGGTTCTGCACCTGAATCCAGGCTAAGGGAGCCAATATGGCACAGCCCTCCATCCCTCTCATCCTGGATTACTTAGCTGACCTACTACACAGTAGTCTCTCTTTCTCCTCTATAAATATTAATGCCTCTGCTATTTCTGCTCATTTTCCCACTGGGCAGCCCCTTTTCTCACACCCTTTGATCACACAGTTCCTCAGAGGGGCTAGCAACTTAAGGCCCCACAGAAGGGCACCAACACCAGCTTGGGACTTTAACTTTGTCTTGGAAAAGCTCATCCTGCCCCCTTTCAAACTAGCTTCTTCTGCAGAGCTAAAATTTCTCTCCTGGAAGACAGCATTCCTTCAGGTCATCACTTCAGCCAGAAGAGTCTCTGAGCTGCAAGCACTCATGCTTGTGGAATCCATCATCTTCCATGCAGACAGGGTATCCCTCAGAACTAACCCATCCTTCATGCCCAAGGTGATGTCCAGTGTGGCTCTCAACCAATCCATTCATTTGCCCACCTTCTTTCCTAATCCCCAGAACAAGTGGGAAAGGATTCTTCTCTCTCTAGATGTGCACAGATAGCTCAGATTCTATCTGGACAGGTCTAAATTCTTCAGAAAGTCTGATAAATTGCTGGTTAGCTTTGCTACAGGGGCAGAAGGCAAAGACATCTCCAAGCAAAACCATTTCCAAATGGATAGCACACTGCATCCATTTCTGCTACAAACAGCATGGAAAGTCTTCCTCCAAGTTGGTCAGGACACAGTCCACCAGAGCAGCCTCCACCTCTGCAGCTTTCCTCAGAGGAGACCCCACCAGGGACATCCTGGAGGCTGCCACCCAGACATCTGTTCACACTTTTACCATGCATTACCACCTGCCTCTCTTCTCCAAATCCAGGGCAGGGTTTGCCTCTGCAGTCTTGCAGGGCATGTTGGCCAGTACCTAGTTTCCTTGACTGCCTCCACCCATTTCCTCAACTTTGGGAATCTACCCAAATGTGATGACTGCAACAGTGAAACACTAAGAGCATAGTACAGTTGTGTACACTTACCATAAATGTAGATGTTCGAGTGTATTCACTGTTACAGTCCTGGTTTCCCTCCCTCCATCCCCCTTTTATTCTCTTTCTCCTTTTATTACCATTCTTCCTTGTTGTTCTCCTTTCATTACAAGGGACATATTGGTATTTATTTTTCCACTGGTGGGGTTCTTCCACCAGAACCTGGCCTCCTACTTTGGGGGCTCCTGACAGTTTAGGGCAAGAAAAACTGATGTAATGGCGTCGGCTGCCTTACTGATGACCTGACGTCAGTCCTCAAGCGACAGCAACTGACACAGAAATACTAAGTCTCTGGTATTCGGGCCGGCCGAGGACTACCCTGGCAGGGATAACCCAAGTGTGATGACTGCAACAGTGAATACACTCGAACATCTACATTTATGGTAAGTGTACACAACTGTACTTTCTTAGTTATTGTGATCCTAAAGATGTTTCATTAAGCAGAGAAAATAATGCCCATCACTGCCTGCAACCATCTCAAAGTCTTTCAGTTTTTCTGAGCAAGCTACTGCAAATTCCCATATCCTCCTTTATATTTTGGTCAGAAGTCCCTGCACTTATTATTCCAAACCAGAACTGGAATTAAATTACATTTATCTGTTCCTATAAGGAAAAAACAATCAGAATGTTGTTATCACGTTAAATCTACCTACAAAGTTATGAACAACCTCATCTAAGAATCCTGTTCTGCCATTGTCAAATGTATACTTATACCACCCAGCCTTGTGGCATGGAGGAATGAAGCCCTGACTATAGTCAGGATGACCTGTATTTTTGCTGGACCACACAGGGCAGCATGAACCTGAGTGGCCAATACCAGCCGACTCATCCTCATGAGGGGATGCTGCTAGATCTGCATCACTGGTGATACCAAGTAGTGGATGCGTTGCCTTGAGCCACATCAGACAGGGACCTACATACTGAGTTGGGAAAAACAGGCAAGTGTAGCATTATACACGTCCCCTCCTCTCCTGACCAGGCAGCTATGATAAGTCAATAAGGGGCCCACAAGTGAATAGGCACTCTGACAGACTAGCAAAACTGAGTCATTCCCTGCCACCGAAGGGGAATGGATAGGCTGAAAGTTTCCCCAAAAGGAATAAAACTGGCAAAGAGTTCCTTAGCCTGGAAATTTCCAGTTCCTGTCCAGATGAAATGAATGAACCAGTTGGGTGCAAGTAGTGGAGCCACTGGCCATGATCTCCTAAAGTTGGTGGTTAACCCCAGCCCTGGACCCATCTTCTCTACGGAGATTTTGTTCTTTTTACAGTGCTCGCCTTTTAGGCCACTACAGGTCAGATTTGGATCTCAGGCATACACAAGTACAGCCCTTCCCTCTCCAGGAGTTGTTGTTGGGGAAGGTATTATAACAAACCATCATCCCAGCAGAACTCCCAACTTCATACATGAACAATTTACGACAAAAATAAGGCAGCTTGCTTCACAACTTATTCAGTCATAGCAAACACCAACATATATACATCAAAGATATACAGTTGTACACATACACTCACCATAACAGAAGCTATTCAAAGTAATAGGATCAATACAGTTACAGTAGCAGTATTTATTATCTGTACAAATTATCAATGCAAAATAGGCACAGGTGGACCTCCAGCATTCTGGTATGACTTCCAAAGTTATCGGATGCCTTAAAGAGGACTGAGTTTTGTCAGAACAATTTATAGCTAACGGGGTGAAAGATGCCAGTACTACCGTTATTTTTTTGTTTGGTAAATTATCAACTAATGTGTGTACAGTAGATAAGGGAGATGTTCCCGTGATCTTCAGTCTAAGTGAATAAAAAGCACCTAAGTAACTCTAAAGGCACCTAAGTTTATTTCCTTGACCTCAGATGGCTCAAAGTGTCAATGGGTAAAGTTTATTTTTTTCTTTTTATGTTTACTGAGGTAGTACTGTGATCAAAACTGACCAGTTGCAGACACAACACCATGGTGAAATAACAACAGATACCTCAAAAAAAAAAAAAAAATTAAAAAGAGAAATACTGTATATACATTTATTCCACGTAATTAAAACACTTGACAATAAATCATAAGAAAAAATAATACGAGTTACTTTTAACTGACAGAATGCAGTACAAATGTTTACATCAAAGCTTTATTATACCATGACCCCCTATTAATATTCCAAAACGTGCACGCTGATTGGCCAGCGTGCGTTATAATCGATTATACTAATGGAAAAAGGTCCGGTCGCCCGGACTTTTTCCATTAGTATAAGTCTTTTTTTTAAAACACTGTCTCGCTATGTTAAAAGAGTTTAACATAGCGACACAGGTTTACAAAAAGCAACGGAGATCTCCGTTGCTTTTTTTAAAGCTGTCTTGCTGTGTTAAACTCCTTTAACATAGCGACACAGTGTGTAAAAAGCAACGGAAATCTTGCTTTCTCCGTTGCTTTTTTTTTAAACCTGTCTCGCTATGTTAAATGGGTTTAACATAGTGAGACAGCTTTAAAATAAGCAACCCAGGCGTGGGTTATTGCTATAATAATTTATATAACACTATGCATAATATTTATATTTAAGTCCAAACCTATGTGAAATGCAAGAGTTAGAGGGGCAGTAAAGGACACCAACAAAGTAGTTGTCAAATGATAAGGGGATACACCCCTTATGGAAGCAGGCAGGCTTGGCTTGTTTCAGGAGGTATTTTTTCACTTTAGTCTGGATTTGGAGTACAAGGTCATTTCTTTTATTTGGATGGGGAGAAACTGCCAAAGTGAGGAAGGTATGGAGGAGAAGGCTTGCTCTCTACATAATGCTGTTTAGTTCTAGGTGGAAGCAGTCTGAGTAGTACCATAGATTGTATATTTTCTTTCCTTGACAAGCTTGGTCACTATAGGGAGAATGCTTCCAGATGCAGCAGTTTAAAGAGCTTCTGTCCAATTAAGAGGTCAGCTCTCTACTTTATAGGAAGCCATCTGGCTTTGGCAAGGCTGAATCACTGGTCTTTCTGAGCAGGGGAGTTAGTGATATGGCAGCAGATTGTTTCTGCAAAGGTTTGCAAAGCTTCAGTCATAATCAGAAGGCTGTAGTCAAGTTGAGATGTGAGGATTCCCTTTGCTTATGGCAGATCTAGCTGGGGAAGTTAGGTAGAGAGAGATTTATTGGCGCAGAAGAGGAGGGGAGTTGATTTTGGATGTTTTTTTTAATGAGCTTTGGAAGTTAAGGGGCTGATCAAGCCAAATGTTGACATATTTGAAGGAGGTATGTGTGCATATTTTGAAGTTGCTTACATTTATAATACTTACATTATTAGGGAACTGGAACAGCTTGTTATGTATTCCAAATGACAACTCTAAGTACCAATTTTTTTACAAAGAATAAAGGACTAGGCAGAGAAGAGAGAATTGGTTGAGAAAAAAATTGTCCCAGGCCCCCTTCATCCTGCTCCCAAAAAAAGTACAGTTTTGTACCTACCATAAATGTAGATGTGTCCTGACTATAGGGTATAGTCAGCGTCCCAGTCGGCCCCCCAGAGTATAAGGCTGGCTGGCGGTCGTCTATGCTACCTTAGACTGCGTCAGTGCGTCAGGGTACTAATGCGCATGACCGGCTTTCCTCAGTCTTTTCTTGCCCCAGATGTCAGAAGACCCAAAAGACAAGTCCCAAAACAACCTGCACCAATAAACATGTACAATATATACAGTAATATATATACAAAAATATAAGCATGTAAAGGCACCTACACAACCACCCTGAAACACAGAGGGAAGGAGGGAGTAAATTGACTGCAGCAAAGGAATCCTCGAACATCTACATTTGGCAGGTGATAATGCCTAGAGAAAGTATGCACTGAACATCCCAGCTGGAACCTCTTTGCCATGATGGGAATAACAAAATGCAATGCAAAAGCCAATCCACCTAGAAATAGTTTGTTTTGACACAGGTTTGCCCTGTGAACTTAAAGCAAAAACTGCTGAGACTGCCTAAAATCTTTAGTCCTGCTCAAATAATAGTGCACATCTAAAGTGTGCAAAATCTTTTCCCTTTATTTTGAGGATCTGCAAAAACGTAGGCAAATGAATAGTTTGGTTTAAAGCCACACTAGAAACCACCTGCTAGAGTTTCTGTGCTCTGGCAGAAACCTTTGCCTGAAGAGTCAGTGTCAATCTTGGGCAGTGCTGTGTCCATACATTTTGAACTGAGAGGATGATGATGGAAGTAAAGTGACAGACTCTTTTGTTTGTCCGTCACACCCAGAAAGCACATGTCTTGAGAGGATCAAGGCCCACCAGTGATCCCGCCTTAGCCAGAGGATACAGTTGCTGTAACCAACAACATCTTGAACTTGGGAATGTCCAGATAAGTGTTGAGGATAGATAACCAAAATTGGTCTCCAGGACTGACCCCCCCCTCACCAGAAGTCTGAGCAGGTGAACTGTCTGATCTTAGACTGGGAACCATAAGGATATGTCCACTTAGCAGGCCACCAATTTCTACGGAGGCTGCACCTGCAAAACCTGTAAAATCTTTAACAGTCTACTTAGCTTTGTCTCCATTTTTTAAAAAACTGCTTCCAGGCGGTCCAAGGTCCAAACAACACATCAGAAAAGGAGCATCCAAATCCCTAGTCTTAATATGCTTCAGCTAAATTGATCCTTCAACACCATGCATGTCTGAAAAGAACAGAACTAGTAGCAGCCACCGAGAGGCCACCACACCACTCTGCATGAACACATCCCACAAATCTCACATGATTCTTTACACCACATACTACAAGCAATTATTTTTCAGCCAAAGCATCCACCTTGATAATTTCATTAATATTTCAATTCTAATTTATTTTAACTTGCGAAATTGACAATGAGTGGAAGAAGTATATACTTTCTTACCACCAACTGGCAAGCCCCTATCCCCTTGCCTCTCTTTATCAGGGTTTAGATTTTAACAACAGAAGCTTTAACACCTTTAGGCCCCTGAGAAAGTTTCTGGGTCCTCCTTCTGGGACTTAAACAAAAACTTATATGAGCCGGGCACCCTATAATACTATCAGGGCTTAACAGGAGCGGAGGCAAGGAATCAGGAGTCAGAGCCTCCCATTCTCCCTCCTCCCAATGGAGCCTCATGGAGTGAAGAGAAAAAAAATGAAAAAAAGGTCAGGAGAGAAGGATGAACATCATCCAATCAGAAATCAGAATAGCAGGAAAAATTTGCAAGTCTTTCCACTCTGAGACTGAAGCCTGTGAACACAAAACAAAATCAAAAAACCTGTTCCGCACCCTAGGCCCTTCTCAGGTGGAGGTATAGAACCTCTAATCAGAGTAATCAAATCTTCAGCCATTTTCGGTAAAGATAGAAGTCACCTTCAAGTCCCCTTTCATTCCTCACCACTAGGCTAAGAAAGGCTTCTCACAGCAGAAAGGTAGGTGGACGCTTTGTGACTGCAGCAGTGATTCTTATGTTCGAGCCTCTACTGTTATGTTAAATTTATTCACAGAAATGCGGTAACATACATAAAAGGATTCCTACTCCAATAGTATTCATTACCCATGGGAAGAGTACTTAAAGCAAATCATCACCCCAAGAGGAGGTCACAGTAGGTCCAGCAATAGTAAAGCTCACTACAGTCCAAGGGGCTGCTTCACAGATGCTATGGGGCGAGACATTTTTTAAAGAAAGGTGGTGTCATAGCTACTGTCCTAAGGAAGAGTCCTCACCAGAATTTCTAGATTTTTTTTTCACGGTTCTTCGGACAAAACAATGCAGTCAGACACTAGACATTTTAATAGGGTTGGCTTGGATATATGGTTATGCTATTGGTTGTACAAAAATATAACAGTAGTTGGTCAGAATGCATGAAGTCAGTGTTTGTGTATGGTCATCCACGAAACACAATATTTCTTCCCCTGTTAAGAAGAGAAGAACAGCATCATTTGTGCCATTATCCTAAGGGTTAAAAGATTTGTGCAGAATATGCCAGATCTTACTCATCCACGTCAGAATCAAACAATCCACGGATGGTAATCCCTTTCTTTTGGCAAGAGTAGCCACTTTAGAACCAAATGGCTAGGCTAAAGGATGACTAATCATGTGACAGGTAGACATGTACATGACGAGTATCCATGTACTCCGCAGTTTTTTGTTTTTATTTAAACAGTCGTAAGCAGTAGAAATTAGAGTTGTCTGGCCCCTTCGACTTTTGTGTCTGTGGCACCAAGATTAGAGGCTCTTCCAAGAGTGTAAACATGGGTGTCAAACATGCAGAAGCCCAGCCTCCTAAATAAGAACAGTTAGAATATTTAATTGAGAGAACCACTCCTGTGGCACTGATACAATTTGTGAAGGCTGACACCTAGTGTCTGTCGTGGATGTCTCAGCAACTTCTACAGATGCCTGACCTAAAATGAGGAACGCATTCTTACTTTTTATTGCCAAAGGAGTAAAATAAGAGAAGTCACAGAACGTCACTGGACTGAGGGCAGACAATGTGGCTCTTCAGTGGCACTGGGCACCCTCAGGTCTTGACAGGACTGGCAGAGTCACTAAGATCTCTTGCTCTCTACCCAGCAGTTCCTTAATCACCTTAAACAATATATTTGGCTTTTCTATTTTTCTACAACTCTTCTTTTTTTTGGGGGGGGTGATTTCCTTAAGTTTTGGCCACTCACTTACGAGTTATCCTGCTAGAGGAAAGGAGTACAACCCTTGCACAAGCAACAGTAAGGTTTCTCCTCTCAAGAAAGGCCCTACTAACCTAATGAAAAAGTGTCTTTTTACTAAAGATCAAACAGTGCTCACAGCAGGGCACTTGATTGTACCCTCTCAAACAAAACAAACACTGAAGGCAGTATTCTTTAACAATTTATCTTCCACACACAAACTTGTTAGTGGTCCAGGGATATAATGGACCATGGATAAAAATCTAGCATATCAAGCAATATCGATCACAATAGAAATGCAACATAACAGCAACAAAGTAAATTACCCCAAATGTGGTACTTATGTCACTGAAAGTCACACAGAAGGTATAAACAGGCATACTGATGTCAGATTACTCTATGTGGTAAGCTGGATGATGTGGGCTGCCCTCCATTTTTAGCCATGTGTCAGGTTGCTTGACGAGCTTCTCTTTCTAGTGAGAAAAACCTGGAAGTCAAGCCAGAAGGGTAGACATCCACCTTTGGCTAATTCTTATCCTTATGAATAGCACTAATTAGCTTTCAATCACTAAGCCACTCCTCTTCTTGCATCTCTTATGTTCAAAAGTTTGTTGCCATTACTTTTCCTTACCTTTGGCTCACAATCTGAAACAGCTATCTAGTATTATCATCTTAGATCACCAATGAAATCTTACGGACAGACACAGACAAAAAGAGACAGAGACCCAGACACACCTCTCTTGCACTTGCAATATCTTTTAGAACACAGGTATTGTCTAAAACTGCACTAGCAGTATGGAATTCACTTTAAAAATTGAAATTCTGTACAACAGCATTCCTTGACTACTAAGCAAATGCACCTTTGATATTGGTCAAGGAAGACAAGAAAATGGAAATACCTTTACATCTATCCAGCAGTATGAATTAAGTCATCCACTTTTTAAAATAATGAACATCCTATTATAAAATATCTATACAGGTTAACCTACCACTCAACATTCCCTTCATGAGTGACTTTGTCATTCAGTCTCGCTATTTCAGAACGGGAACTAACCATCTCGGAATATCAAAATATTACCCTGATACATATGGCTCAGTGTGGGTTTGAAAGGGAGTTAGACATTTGATATTTTAAAGAAGCTTACACAAATACATGTCAGTCATTTGGGATTGTCAATTGTTTCCCAGTTTAGGTGCAGAGAAAACTTTCATCTATTTGGTATGGAGGTTTCCATTTATGGTCTTAGAGCTGAAGGTTTTTCTAAAGAGTTTATGTATGGATTTATTGTCTAATGTATACTCAGGGTCAACTGCAGAACTCAAAGTTTCCGCTTCCCTTTTTAAGGAATTAAATCTACGTCAGGGCACACATCATGGGCATCCCTTTCTCTGCACTGTATTGGGCCTCTACCCATGTTACTAACACAGTTATAGATTCAGGGGTTCAGTGGGGAGGGCAACAAATAAAGTAATCTCTAGTTGCTAACAAAATAATAGTTCAGAATATTTAATCCATCTGTTTGAACAAATGAAACACTTTGGGAAACATTCATCTCACAAAAATATTTCACACTATCAAATTTTGAAGCCTCTTCTACACTGAAAAGGACATTTTCTAAAACTAATGTCTTTCAGCTTTTCCCGGTTAGGGGGTCGCCACAGCAGAACTCCGGTCCACTAATGATTGGCAGTGGATTTTTACTGTGCCGAGGTGCCAGCCCGATGCCCAACCTTCAAAGGCGGCACACCCATTCATGCACGCACCTACCTGCATGTCTGTAAACATCACTCAACCACGGGGAGGACATGCAGACTCCACACAGAAAGTGCTCCAGCCGAGAATCAAACCAAAGAACCTCTTGCTGTAAGGCAACAACACTAATCGCTGCACCACCACCGTGGCCTACAGAAAAGGACATTTTCTAATCTTTGAAATTCTACAGCTTAGGAGTCCTAGCTAATATGCATTTCAAGGATCAACAATAACGACATATACAGCTCTAAAAACAAAGAAGGGAAATTCAAAAGGTGGAGAACTTAAGAACACAGGCTATTCAAATGTTTATGCTCTCATTAGTTTTTATATACAACATAATCTTTTCTGGTATTTCCCCCAGTGGGGATTTGTTGCTAAATTAAAACACTGGAATCAAGAGTTTACATGGGATGGCTGCTGCCCAAGAAGAGCTTGAGGTAAAATGGTGCTACCAAAAGTAAGCAAAGAAAGGGGAGTTCATGATCTTTATAACAATGTAAGTGCTTGAGTTCTAAAATGGCACCACATGACCCATGCCTCACCCATAATACCCAATGGTGTCAACTGGCCTTAAGTTTAGGTAACCTAAGCAGAACGTGTAAATTTAAACATTTAGAAACCAGTATGACCAGACTCCTTAGAGAATAGAAATTTTCTTGATAAAATACATACTACATTATTGGCAAGGACCTTTTTAGAAATATATTTGACATGAGTAAATAAGCTCCTTCTGCTAGGTTATGAAAAATTTGATCATTGACAACAGAACGCATGCTAGCTTTGGTGCAACTTTTGGGAAGAGTTAACACATCAAGGTGCTCTTATGCCTGGGGATCAAGTTCAAACTACGCATCTGTTAACTGCAAATCTGTAATTTAGGTATATGGCTTTGATAAAAGTGGACTGTGTAGGTCTAAAGATAAAGTTGGCTGGCTTAAAATGACTCGCTGGATGATAGGTTCGTCAGTAGATGGTTTGGGTAATGATAAACTAACAAGTACAAATGACAAGCTCTTAAGATGAATCAAGAAATCTGTGGTTATTCAGGGATGCCAAGATGGGAAGACATTCACAGGTAACTATTTCCTTAAACTAGTGTGGCACAAATTTGTTACTCTAGGTATGCCTAGAAGTCAACACAATTTTGAATTTTTGCCTGGTGGTGTCCATCTTCATTTTTATACACCCAGTCAGGGTGAATAAAATGTTTTTGACTGTTTCAATATGGTGCTGGCCATATAACTCAGGAAATCAAGGTGACTGAGCTCATATTTTTTCCCCCAAACTGTACACAAACTGCGTTCAAAATATAGTGACAAAACTTTGTGCAAGTATCACTAAACAAATATATCATTATTGCTCAGATATTTTTGATTGGTCTTATTCAACAGGATAATATCAGGCATACACCTCAACTGCTACACAGTCTTGGTAATTGGCTACAGAAAAACTGTTAGAAGACATTGTTATTCAGTTTTAGAGGATGAGTTAAAATTCCTGAAAGACCTGGTTGAAATAGTAAGCAAACCTTCTACAAAAGCTAAATGTAAGTTTGCAAACCAGTGGCTACCATGGTATAAATAAGCATGATCAGTGCTATTTAAAGCTCTGTCTGGAGTTTATGGACATATCTTGTATTGGAGTCTGGCAAACAAGAACTGTGAAATAGTGTTGCCCTCCCCCATTCCCTAATAAAGCAATCATGTGATACATGGAGAAAAACATTAATTGATGTCATATACACATTCCATCTTTGATGGTTGTCTGTATTGGCACTTCAGGAGATAAGAATTATACTTTGCATTTGGATATTTGTGTTCTACCTTAATTTCAAGAAAGTTTAGTAACTAAAAAAAAAATTACTAAAAAAAACCAGATCAAATAAGTCATTAAAAAAGGACACTTGGTATCCTAGGGAAAGTGTGTGCCGCAGCCAGATGTGACATCAGTGGGATACATCTCCATCTCCTGCACTAGCTGCTCTGTTCATGGCCTTACAAAACAGATGCATGATGACACTGGCAATGGAGTTTAAGCTTCACTTGTCCAGCAGGCAATTCTTCCAGTGACTGGGTCATTTCAGCACCTAGCTCTCACTGTAAACTTACCACTATGAGACACACAGTTTACCAACCTCAAAGAAAACATGGAGCGCATGTAAACATCCCCCTCAAACCTGTCCATGGCTCTAGATTCCTCATCTATGGGATAGAGAAGGCCTGCAGCATATGAGCCTTGTTAAGGGCTGAAACAGCAACATTGGAATCTGGTTTAGGAGTCTCTATCAAGCAGGTCCAGTCTTAAGAGGCCAAAGGAGCCTCTCCAGCTTCCTCAAACAAAAGCACAACCAGAGTTTTTCCATGTGGTTTTGACCACCATTCTGTTGACAGGAGGAACTACCCAGCAATGAGGTTGAGGGGACTGGAAGGCTTCTTGTAGGATCCATTATGGAGAGGTTATGGAGTCTGGTAGCCATCCTCCTCAATCTCTCATCTCGTGCATTTCTACAAATCTGAGACCATTTGGGAGCATGGTGAGAATCCAAGCCCTCATTATTTTCAGTATCTGAGGTGTGAGAAGCCCCCGAGGGGAGTCCATATCTGTATATGCAACAAAGGTCGCAGTAGAATTTGTTAAAACTATTAGTCCATCCCAGTCTACGCACATAAAGTAAAGGGTTCATGACTTGCAAATACAATACCCATAATTTTTTAAACACCTTTATTAAATTCACACATTTTGAATGATGACATGGATGCATTCACCCAAATACCTATTAACTTTTCTTGAGCATTTTACTTCAGAATTCTGCTTTAATTCTTATTTGATTATCACCAAATGTATTTTTTCCATTTTCCAGTTGTACCTTTAACTATGTAATTACTATTATTCAAGGGAATTTTTGCAGGTTTCTAATGTCTTTGTCTAGCTAGAGTAACCCAGCTAATAAAACAAATGTGATGTCTGTGAGAAGGGTAAGTAGTAGTATGGTGATTGCAAAAGAAAGTTTTGCTGTTGAAAGGAAATCAAGATGCGTCATGCACTTCATAAGAGTGGAAGTAATGCTGTAGTGTAGGGATAGCTTGCTTGGTGTGTAGTGTATGTTTAGGGTGTATTATTGAAGTTTGCAAGAGTATTTGGGTAGACGTCTTAACAGTGATGGAGGATGGGGAGGTGTTGCTAGAGGTTGCTGGTTAATTATGGGAGGTTGGCATGAGCTGGGAAGTATAAATGTAGTTGTGGGGGTGGGTGGGAATAGGCAGATCTCAATTTCAGCACAGGTTTCAAGGAAAAGAAAAGATAATAATGCTCTGTTCAAACATCAAAATAATTGTGACAAAGCTAAATTCCATTTTTTTGTCATCGAAGTGGTCCCACGTGATCCCAGGGGAGGGCCTTGGGAGACTTGTTTGGAATATAGGGAGTTATATTGGCAAATTATCCTGGATGCAAGCTCTTCCTCTGGTTTAAATGAAATGTTATCCTTGAAACCTGTGCTGAAATTGAGATCTGCTAAATTATAGCATTTTTATTATAATATTTTTATATATATATATATATATATATATATATATATATATATATATATATAGTTATATTTACTTTTTTTATATAATTTTATACTGTATTGTATATGTAAGCATTTCATGGTTCACTTTCATGTTTTTAACAAGATGAACATGCATTTAATTTAACTTCCACTAGATGGTGCTATTTCATTTAGATTCAGTTTACCTTTTACTTCAAAAAATATTTTAGAAGCATTTTAGGTTTTGTGCTTGTAACATTTATAAATAAACCTTTTATATTTTTTTTATATATTTTTCAACTAATGTTTTATATTTCATGTATTTTACATAAAATATATAAACATATTTATTTATTTATTTGGTTTTAACATTCAGATTCATTCACCTTTGAGGTCCATGTATTTCAATGCATTTTACATGTTTAATTGAATTTGTTTATCCATTTGTTCATTTGAACTAGATTAGTCTATTTATTCATCAAAAGAAAGAGAGGTTAGGTATCTGAAGAAGTTATTTTGACGAAAACGTATGTGGATATACTTATACTGCGTTACTGTGCTGCTGTGATTTCGTTTGCTGTTCTGTGCTGCTGTGATTTCGTTTGCTGTGGATTATTTGTGTTTGTGTCCATTAAAGAAGTTGTCCGTTTGCTGAGCTCCGTGTGCCTTATTTTAGGTTTACTAGATCAATTTTGGGCACTCAGACCACTATTTTGGTTTATTTGTTCTACATGTATTCATACAATTGTGCTGTCATGTAAACTCAATGCATTTTACAATATCATTTTGTCTTTAAACATACTTGCCTAACCTGTGGAGCTTTTCACTCGGGGCCTACACTGAAAAATGGGATAAATCCCAGTCAGAACTTCCAAGTAAACAAAAACTAATAAAATAAATTAATAAATAATGAATAACTTCATCCTTGACACATCTCTTTAAGGCCCTGAAATATCTGAATCCCATACTCCCCCCTAATTAATTCCAAATTACTGAAAATGAAAACAAAGACCAAAAAAAACTTACTCCATGGGGCCTGATGTACCTAGTTACTTAATTAGCAGTGTTGGACATGTCCTTGCAAACACTGTCCTCGAACTTATAAGTTTAGCTACTGGTTTTGTCTCTTATGAGTGGTGCACTGCAGTGGTGATTCCCTTCATTACTGTAGACTTATAACAGACCTGGGTAATTACAGACCTGTCAGCCATACAAGCCGCATCTGCAAAGCCATGGAAAACATTATAACTGACCTCAAACTTTGATATCAAAAATCATGTTGCAATTAATCCCCAACAGACTGGCTTTATGAAGGCTGGATCCTGTCTATTTAATCTGGTATATTTCTCTAAAAGGGTTATGGAGGCTGTAGATGGTGGACATGCAGCGCATGCTGCACATCTTGACCTGGCCAATGCCTTCAACATCATTCCCCATGATGGCATCATACAAAAGCTAAATGCTTTAAAAATTGACCCATGTGTGTAAATGGATAAACAGGCTGAGGGATGGAACACACACATTCTGAGTTGAAAGTCTTATCAGGAATTATAAAGTGACCAGCAGTGTCCCTCAGGGCACAGTGCTGGGCATCATTTTGGTATTTATTTCTCAAATATCAAAGCAAAGAGTGAAGAACTAGCTCAATGTTTTAAGATTGTAAACTGATGGTTAAGTCACCCCTATGACACCTAAACCATCCAGAGTGAACTCTCCCTAGTAAACCAAAATGCGCTCAACTAAATGCTAAAAAGTGCAGTATCACTTTTGGTAGGCATCCCCACCCCTCATCACACTATCTAGACAGCACACTTCTACAAAATGATAATGTAGTTAGGGACCTAGGCACTTGGGTTGAAAAGCTACCTCTCTCTTTTGACCATCATGTTACAACAGTTGTCAGGAGTCCTTTTGTTTAGTCCAGTTAGTTGCCAAATTAATATCATTAAGTTCTAAATAGGTAATCACTCTCTTATACTGAATATTCATCAAGCCAGTTTTATAAAGTACACTACCTCCTTTGGGATGTACCTCACAAAACATAATAAAACAATTAGAAAGACCCCAAAGATTCCTAACCAAAATGATCACAGGCCGAAAGTCCCTGAGCTACCAAGAGAGGCTGGAAGCACTATCCCTTTACTCCATGTCTTACAGACTTTTGAGAGGGAGATCTCCATCTCGCTTACCACACCATTAGAGACCACTCTTAAATGTTCTCCTGCTTCACTGCAAGTCCAACATCTCAACCAACACTAGAACTAGGGACATGAATCTTCAGCAACAGAAATAAAGCATGGTGGAAGAACAATTTTATAACCCAGCACCTCCCAAACCTTTGGAGTAAACTTCACCTGCGTGTTAAGCAGTGCAACTCACTATTTTCTTTAAACAAACTAGGTGACTGAATGAGTACCCACAAACTTATTATTGGATTGACTAGTACAGCTGTCCTGGGGAAAGGAGGTGCGGTCAAAGGGAGACTGCTGGAAAGGCAAGAATGGTCATGAGAATTAGTGGTGATTGAATATCTATGAACCTAGCATTTCAGACCCTCTGAATCTACGTACTTAAAATTTATATCTGTACATATATGCAATGTCATTTATATTTTATGAATAACCTTTGAAAAGTAAAATTATGATATGTGCTGTTATCTCATTACATTGTAAATTTGAGCACTCTCCCCACACATTTGATTAATTTTCTGAGTGCTTCGTGAAATGTATCGTCTATACTACACAACTGTCCATGCTATCTATTTTGTGCTTTATATGTCTGCGTTGTGGCTGAAAAAGGCCTGATGACCAGCCCACCTCCCTGGTTAACAAATAAGTAGACAGAGACAAACAAAGATACACAGACATGGACAGACAGACAGATGTAGGCTTTTCTTCCAGCGGTCTTAATGCATTATTCTCCTTACTTAATGGAGTTCTTAGTAACTCTGAAATATCGGGACCATCTTGGGCGAGCCCAGTAATGTAAAGGCGGAGTTGGTGAAATTAAGGACTTGCAGTCAGATTCATTCCTTCATAGGACGTTACTAGGCTAGTGGCCTTAGAGCCTTTACAAGCCTAGCCATGTTAACCCCAATTATCCCCATTCATTCTTTTTTGGGTAGTTCGCAGAATGAATTTATGAACAGAGGGAGTCTGTGATTAACACCAGCTACCCCTGTCTATGAAAGACATGGACACCATCCCAGGGGCGAATCTGCAGTCTCCCATCCAATTATCTAAGTTGCATTTGAATAGGGTCAGTGAGGAGCTCTATTTTACATGAATAGGGAGTCTATTCCTGAGAAGTATAATCTCTGGGAAACAAATCAGTCTCTCTAGCACTGTTAATGTCATAAGCCAGGTTGAGATCCCTAGAATGAGTGACTCTTGAGCCATTTGACTTATGGATGTGCAGTATTTCCATTAGGGCACGGTTGAAGATTGCCCTACAGGCCAGGCACAAGTCACATCTCAGCAGCCTGCAAGATACAGAGTAAAGTGACAGGGCTTTCAACCTGTCCGCATAGGTCATGGTTTGGAGTCCCTGTATTTTCTTAGTGAGAAACCTCCGACGTCTCTCCAGCTGCTGCAGGTGTCTGATGAGGTACATGCAAAAGGGTGCATTATACTCTATTAGTGGCCTGATATGAGGGTTGAGTACTTGGTGGTCAAAGTTCAGATTATGACTCACCACACTCCAGCATCACATTACATGGTTTCCATCAACTAATTACATCCCCCACCCGTTTCAATAAAGACTTATCTTCCAGCTCCACCATTGACTGGATACTCGCCAACTCCCTCACCTCTACCACAGCCCATGCACCTTATCTGACTCCTTAAGTGATCACCTCCCCACCTCTATCCTTAGACACACCTCCCAGACACACAAACCACACCTATTTAGAGATTGCCGTAAGCTCTCTAACTTCAATAACACCCAGTTTAATTCCATGCTATGCAGTATTGATTGGTCCATCCTTAAACATATCCCTCTTAATGATGTTGTCATTAAATTCAACATTTTCCTAGATACCCTTGATTCCCTTGCTCCCTCCAGGAAAATCAGAATTAAATCAAACCATGCTCCATGGCTCTCTAATGATACTACAGCAGTAATGCATACCAGGGATAGCACCTGGAAATTATGGCTCAAAACCAGGCATACTCCATCTACTTAAATACAAAACATTATGTAATCTAGTTAAGAAATTGGTCACCAAAGACAAAACCACTTACTACAACTCTCCTCAACTGGACAACAGGTCCAACCTGCGCAACTTCTGGACTACTCTTAACAAAATACTTTACCCTGGCAAGCCTTCTTGCCCCTCACCCTACCCCAACAAATCTCCTCCTGAAATTACTACCCTACTCAACAAACACTTCATTGACACTAACCAAAACCTTACAACCTTACACCCTCAAATACTAATGCTGAAACTATCACTACTACCAACAACCCTCATAGCCAGAATCTCTTCTCATTTAAACCTGTATCAACTTCCTACATTAAATCCCTTCTTCGTAAGCTTAAACCATGCTCTCCCTCTACCGATAACCTACCTCCTACATTTCTCAAACTCGCTGCTGAATCTATAGCCTATCCTATATCCATTCTTATTAACAGATCTATACCAGAGGCTACAATTCCTACTATCTGGAAATCATTCTATACTATTCCACTGCATAAAGGTGGCAACTCCACTGATCCACCTAACTATCGTCCCCATTGCTATTCTTTCTCCCATCTCCAAGTTGCTAGAAAAATGCATAAATTCACAACTTCTCAACCATCTCCTCCAACACAACCTTCTCACTCCCACTCAGCATGGTTTCCGTCCCCACCACAGCACATCTACTGCCCTCCTCTCTTTCACTCTTACCATAGCCAATGCCCTTGATAACAATCAGCTAATATCCTGCCTTTTCCTTGACCTTTCCAAAGCCTTTGACACAGTCTCTCACCCTATACTACTTTCTAAATTATCTAACCTCAACCGGTCTTTTTCCCCCCTTGCTTGGTTCTCCAGCTATATCTCAGGTAGGCAGCAATCTGTCAAATGGCTCTCCTCCTGCTCTCCCTTTATATCTGTTCCAACAGGTGTTCCTCAAGGCTCTATCTTGGGTCCCCTCTTATTTAATATCTTTACAAACTAACTATTCACCTCTTGTAGACCATCTTCTCTTATACAATATGCAGATGACTCTACACTCGTCTCAATCTCCAGTAGTATCACAGACCTTCTCACCCTTGCTCAAAACTCATTTCTATCCACAGAGAAATGGCTATCTGACAATCTGCTCATCCTTAACCCTAAGAAGACCAAGCTCCTGCTCTCTCACCCGCTTTTTTTCCAATCATAGATCTACATTTACCATAACATCCTCCAACACCACAATCATAAAACCTGAACCACACACTAAACTGTTAGGTGTCATTATAGATGACGAGCTCAAATTTAACTTACACTTACTGGAAGGAATAAAAAAAAAACACACCAGAAACTTGGCTTGCTCTATCGTAACAAAAGATTTCTTACTCCAAATGCTAGACTCTCCCTAGCTCAGTCCTTCCTCCTGCCCACACTTCTCTACGCAACCCCAATACTAACCAATATACAAGCTACTACCATGAACAAACTGCAACAAACTTACCATAAAATTACAAGATTCATTACTAACTCCCCCTACATCTCCCATCACTGCCTTGCCTTGAACTCATTACAATGGTTCGAATTCCCTCAACTACTGCTACTTTCTCACTTTCAGGTTATTCACTCCATTCTATACAGGCCTTCATCCTGTCCAGCTCTCACTACTCTTGTATCTACCTATACCCCTTCTAGAACCCTCCTCTAACCAACAACTTCTGAATGTAGACCATCCAAAGAAAAACACAAACTGCAATACAACTGCTCTATAGCCCACACTTGGAACAAACTTCCTCTGAACATCCGCTCCATCATACACCTTGCACACTTTAAAAAGGAACTCAAACATTATCTTCAACACTAAATCATGTCTCTGCTTAGAACCTACCTGATATGTCCCCTTTAAGCACCTATACCTTCCTACAAAGCCTATGCAATAAATTCTGATTCACTTATATATCTCTTATTTGATCACTTGTATACAACTTGTTTTTTTGTACAAAAAAAAAAAAAAAAAACACATTAGGGGTTCATATACTCATTTCTTTGAGAAAACCCTCTTGCTGTAATTTGAATATGTTTGAGTCATAATTTGTATTAATATGTTATGGAGTTATAATTGGTTATGGTACTTTCTATGTTTTGTTACCTATGTTATCCTAATAGTTTTTTGTAATTGGAGCTTTTCTCCTCGGATCTCCACTGAAAATGGGCTCATGCCCAGCTGGACCAACCTGGTTAACAAATGTCAGATAAATAAATAAATTATCAACCTGTGTTTCCAATCTTACACCACTGGATTGGAACTCGTGGGGGTGCTGTCAATAGTGTAATTTGCAGGGAATTCTGTTTTACCAAAGGGAATAATGATGCATTTTTTTACATTTAGTGTCCAACATTGGCTTTGGCACCTATCATTTGTTTGTGTGAGCCCTACGTTGACGTAGTTGGGGGAGTCTGTGATCGCTTCCAGTTTGCGATCATCAACAGACTGGGTGAGCCAAAGGTGGTCTACTTTGGCCTGGACTTCTGAGAAATAGATGCCAAATAGTAAGGGGCCCAGCAGAGACCCCTGTGGTACTCCACTGGTGATAGGTCTATTGGTAGAGGTGGAGTCACCAGTTTTGACAGTGTGTGTTCTGTCAGTGAGCCAACTGGCTATCTGTCTAGTAACATTTAATCCCAGTTTTAACTTCTCCAAATCTTTTGGGTTTCTAGTACCATGATGGGAATAGATCTCATTCCTAAGTCAAAGTATGACAAAAGTTCATGAAGTAAGTATTGTTTCAGTCTTTGCTCTTCGTAGCACCCGCAATGTGCCCAGTAATGACTCATTCTGCAATTCGTACAGAGTTACATGCATCGGTAACGTATCTAAATATGATTGTTGATTATTTTTTATAAGACCCACTTGCTCCTACTGCTACTGGAACTGTCTGGATATATCTTTTTTCCACATTGCTCTAATTTCTGCTTGCAAATCCTGATATATTATGACTTTGTCTCTCTGTATGCAAGACACTGTAGTCACTGGATGTAGAGATTTGGGTGTAGCGATTTCAATGATCAATACTACTTTTGTCTTCTTTTCATGAACCACTATATCTGGCTTTCTTGCATCTATCTTTTGAACTCTTGGTAATGGGCGATCCCATGTGATGTGGACTTCATCATTTTCTGTGATGCTTTGTGGCTCATGTTTCCAGTGTTTTTCAGCTACTTCAATATTATGTTTGCACAATCCCCAATGCAACAGTCTTGGCACATTATTATGCCTTTCAGTAGACAGTCCTTCTGCCATTAGTATGTCATAACCAGCAACAACGTGTGCAACTGCTTCCAATTCTGCTTTACAAAACCTACATCTATCTGTTTCTCCCACATGTTCAATGTTCTTCGTAAACCAATGTGTACGCAAGTCCACTATCTTGGGCCACCAATATTAACCTTTCATCTATTGGTTTGAATTCACCTCTCCTTAACCATTCCTGCATTCGATCCTGATCACCATGAGGTTGTTCCAGGAGTATTCTATATGTGCAACTATATTTATGCATTTTCCACATTTCTAGCCTTCTCACCTAATCCTTCACCTTATTTTCTTTCGTTTTTTGGCACATTCAGTTGTTGCCTGATTTTTATCCACTTCTGGTTTTCCAGTCTATCTGGGAGAGGTTCTCAATAATGCCAGAGAAGGGAATTGTGTCAAAAGCCGTGGCAAGATCGAGATAGGTTGTGTGCACTATCTTACCTTCGTCCATGGCTTTGGTAACAATTCTCAAAGTCGTCTACCGGATTTAATAAGCACGATCTACCCTCAAAGCCAAACTGGGTTGGATCCAGTGTTTGGAGTTCACCTATGTCCTTGGTGATAAAGTCCATGACAATACTTTCCATGGCTTTGCAGATGTGGCTGGTTAGACTTATGGGTCTGCAGTTTCCAGGGTCAGCTGATGGCCTCCTTTTGTGTAGGGGGACTATTGTTGCTGCAGGAATATAGCCAGTTCTTAAGCTATGATTAAAGAGAAAGCCAAGCGAGTCCACTAGGTCTTGTTTTAGATGGCCTCATAACCAACCTCCCACTGAGGCCATGTTTTTGGCCTTGGCCAGCACAGAGATGACCTGTTTCCCAGAGATACAGAGATGGTTTGAGATATGGTAGGTGGGGACAGGGGGGCAAAGTTGGCGCTGAATCTGTCAGCTAGCAGGCTGGCAATATTATCTTCCAGTGTAGTATTAGTGATCCCATCTACAACCAGTTCGACACATAGCTGAGCATTCCCTTTTAGACTTCGTACGTAGTTAAGGAATGCCTTATTAGCCCTGGTTAGGGATGTGATTTTAGTTTCATAATTTGCTTTAGAAAACTTTATAAGATTTCTGATTTTCTTATTTAGGTTTCGGAGGGAATTCTCTCTCTACAGAATGATATCCCTCTTGCTTTTGGACAAAAGTTTCTTCCTCTTGTTATATAATCTGTTTATACTGTTTATATGGTGGCTTGTTTTTATAGGAAGACTTGGTTTTGATCTGGTCAGGTACATCAGAGTTTATATAGTCGCTTAAGTGTCTGTAAAGTGCATTTGCATATGCTTCTGCATAATGATCACTGGTGTCTGAGATTGTGGATGGTATGAAACTTTTTATACCTTTGCTTAGTACGCCAGTTAGCTTTGGTGAATTTTTTTTTTTTTATAATTTTTGTTCCTGTCAGTTCTAGTAATTACTTCAACAGAGACTGATTTGTGGTCTGACCTAACCAGTAAGGGCATCATACATGGGGAAATAAGAGACCCTCCCCCATGTTAGTGAGTACTATGTCCAGAACATTTGAACCCCTAGTGCGGATGCAGACCTTCGGTTCCAGAAAAGTTGTGTTATCAAAGTCCAGGAACTTCTGAGCGAGTGTGTTTTTACTCTTGTATGTCCCCCAGTCTATGGAAGGATAGCTGAAATCTCCATGAATAAGGTGTCAGGCTGTATGGCAAGAATTCCAGTAAAAGTTCAAAAGCACAAAACACAAACCAGGAAGCACAAAAGTAAAAGGGAATCCAGATACACCACAGAGCAGGTATTCCAAAACACAGGTTTATTGAATCCAAACTGATTAAGCGCTTTCGTCAGCAAGTCTGACTTCATCAGAATAATTTCCATAAAAACCACAAACTTTAAATACCCGCCCCCAGCACAGGTAACATGACATCATATCCTCAAAATATATAATACATCACAGCCTGAATGCATAAAAACATAAAAAACTTTGGAAATATTGTTGTTAAAAAATTTGGATACTGTAAAATATACACATAGCAATACCAAAGACAAATGCCACATAATATAAATCACAAAAATGTGACAAGAAATGGCCCCATATCTGACCTACATATAAAACATAGATCTGAGCTTCAAAATAAGGGCATAATACTAATATGGTCATTGAGACCAGGGTATGAGCCAGCATTAAGTTTAATTTGCCATTTTAATTCCAAGAACTCTAAATAGTCGTCCAATGGCCCACCCCGAGGCCCTAAATCAGAGTGGTCAATGGCAAAAAACCTACAACAATGAGTGAGATGTTTTTCCACATGATTGTATAGGGCATTCTTTTTATTTTTACACTTAATGTCATAACAGTGCTCATATACCTTTTGCTTAAATGCCCTTTTTGTTTCGCCCACAAAGAATCCATCAAACAACCCACACTTAGCTATGTACACCACTCTCTTTAAAAAACAAAAATATTTCTTAATAAAGTATATAAACCCATAGTTCTTAATGTACAAGGAATCCCCTTCCAAAATAAATGAACATTATCCACACCTACCACATTTAAAGCAGCCACCTTTTGTGTTTCCTTTCCAACAAAGTTTTAAAACTTAAATTTTTTTTGTAAACAATAATCGGTTTCACTCCTAAAATCTTTGAAACTTCGTGATCAACATCAACATTTACTTGGCTATAATTATAAATAGTGAAATCAGCATCAACATTCTGAATAATGGTTACAACCTGTTTGATAAGTTCAGTTACCTCCAGTAAGCTCCCCCTCCCTCCCCTCCATTGTTGATAATGGTTGTTGTAAGAACCAGTTCTCACCCCTCCTCTGGTTCCTGATCCTCTCAGGGACATCCCTGTTTAAATAATCATTAACTTCAGTGTTCTCATTAACATCCTCATTACATGCTAGCTGTTGTTCACTAAAATACCTAGCTTCTTGTCCCCTAGGTGGATCAGGGTAAGCCTTATCAGCTTCATAATCACCCTTGTCCCTTTTTAATTTACGTGGTTTCCTTATTTTCAAGTCAACTAACCCACCATCTACATGTTTAAAAATATTTTAAAAATCATTTTTTTTACATTGAAACAACAAATTGTTTTTAATACAGGATTCAGTCCTATAAAATGCCTCTGATAGTTGATGCCGCCATTTTTCTGTTGTCAGCAATAAGAATTTTAAGGAACTCACATCCTGGTTTGTTGAAGAAGGCAGTCAAATCCTGATGTAATTGTGAATTTTTAATGAGACCAGAAGGATATTTCCACAGTCTCAGACCTTTTGATATTTGTTCACGGTTAACACACTCGTGAAGATATGAGTTTCTCAAGTTGGAGCTTCTTATATTTAAAGAGTAAGTCCTGAAAACGATCAAGTTGTTGATCCATAGTCAAAAGTGGGTTCATCCTGCCGGTCACCATTATCATCAAGCCTCATCTCGTTTCTTAGCCATTCCTCAGTTGAAAAACACACCACAATTGCGTCACTTCCGCTTGAAGCTGTTTGTCTAGACCCAGTAATAGAACCGCAAGGGTTATTCAACCCAGCAGAGTTACTCTGCGTGCGGTCACTGTTAATACAAGGTCTCTGTGCTGGAGTAATAAAGGAAGAGTCACTAAACTGCGAAACAGTAGCAAGGTTGTCATTCCTAGTAGCTTCAGCATTCCCCGGTTTTTGTAGGGTTTTTTGTGCCCCAGTTTTTGCCAATTTGGTATTGGCTTACTGGGAGGAGGAGTACATCATGAACTCCTGTTACAGGGACCTTTGGGCTCTCTATGGCCGCTACCTGGATGATATAGTTCTTTTATGGAAGGGTGGTGAGGAAAAACTAAGGGAGTTCTATCAGTATATCAATAACACTACTGATTTTCTTAAGTTTACTTTAAATACTGATAAGGACAAACTAAACTTTCTTGCTGTGACTACTGTCAAAGACTATGAGAAAAAAACATTTGTTTCTAAATTATACCGAAACCCCACCCACTCCAACACACTTCTACATTTTGACAGTTGGCACCCAACTCACCAGAAAAAGGCACTGGTGAAGGGGCAATTCGTCAGAATTGCCAGAATGGTGTCAGATAAACTTGGATTTTCAAGCTGAATGTGACAAGTTGAACAATATGCTCACAAAAAGAGGCTATCCTTTGGGTTTTGTCAAAGCTATTGAAAATTAGGTTAAAACAAAAAGGCAAACGGGTGCCATTGCCAAAATTTTATTCCATAATGGTGGGACTAACAGCTCTCATTCAAGTGACAAAATAATGAATAATAGTTTTGCTAGAGCCTGTGTTTTGCCTTTTTCTCTTAATTTTTATGATATCAAAAATATACTGGAAAAATTCTGGTCGGTTTTGATGTTGGATCAAGAAGCTTCTAAGATTTTAGTAGTGAAACCGATTGTTTACAAAAAAGATTCCAGTTTTAAAACTCTGTTGGAAAGGAAACACAAAAGGTTGCTGCTTTAAATTTGGTAGGTGTGGACAATGTTCATTTTTGTTGGAAGGCGATTCCTTGTACATCAACAACTATGGGTTTTATATAGCCTATTAAGAAATATTTTTGTTTTTCAAAAAGAGTCATGTACATAGCTAAGTGCGGGCTGTGTGATGGATTCTATATGGGCAAAACAAAAAGGGCATTTTAAGCAAAGGGTATATGAGCACTGTTATGACATTAAGTGTAAAAATAAAAAGAATGCCCTATACAATCATGTGGAAAAACATCCCACTAATTTTTTTTAGGTTTTTTGTCATTGTCAATGCTGATTTAGGGCCTCGGGGTGGGCCATTGGACGACTATTTACAGTTCTTGGAATTAAAATGGCAAATTAAGCTTAATGCAGGCTCATACCCTGGTCTCAATGACCATATTAATATTATGCCCTTGTTGAAGCTCAAATCTATGTTTTATGTAGGTCAGATATAGGGCCATTTCTTGTCACATTTTTGTGATTTATATTATGTAGCACTTGTCTAAGGTATTGCTTTGTGTATATTTTACAGTTTCCAAAGTTTTTTAACAATATTTCCAAAGTTTTTTATGTTTTTATGCATTCAGGATGTGATGTATTATAGATTTTGAGGATGTGATGTCATGTTACCTGTGCTGGGGGAGGGTATTTATGGTTTGTGGTTTTTATCTAAATTATTCTGATGAAGTCAGACTTGCTGCAAAAGTGCTTAATCGGTTTGGATTCAATAAACCTGTGTTTGGAATACCTGCTCTGTATCTGGATTGCCTTCTTCTACTTTAAGAATTCCAGTAAAGCAAGGTAGTGGGTGTGCTTATCCTGGTTCATGGTGGGGGGTCTATAGCTAGCAATGATGTGGTATGGTACTTTCCCCAATAGTTAGTTGGGCATTGAGTAGTTCGACAGCCATCCTGTTTGACCAGTCTTGAAGTGTATTTGGTTTTAATAAAGATGGATACACATCCACCTTTGGTTCCTTCATGCTCATTTTGAGGTCCGAACATTTGGTAGGCACTGTAGCCTTGCATGACCAGGGTGCTCTCAATGGCCTTGTCTCTGTAAAGTACAGTTGTGTACACTTACCATAAATGTAGATGTTTGAGTGTCTTCACTGTTGCAGTCATCACTGTAGGGTTCTCCCCTGCCGGCAGGCAGTCCTCGGTCGGCCAGAATCCCAAAGTCTGGGTCCGGCGTCGGTTGCTCAGCCATGCTCCCTGACGTCAGAGCGCCAGGAGTATAAAGCTGGCAGCCGACGCCATGTTCTCCAGTTTTTCTTGCCCCAGATGTCAGGAGTTCCAAAATGAGTGTAACCCCATACCCTTTGCAAATACACCTCAGAAGAAGGGTGAAGGGAACCACACAAAAGAAAAAATTAAAGGGGACAGGAGGGAGGGTAACCCAGACTGCAACAGTGAAGACACTCTAACATCTACATTTATGGTAAGTGTACACAACTGTACTATGTTCATAGTGTTTCACTGTTGCAGTCATCACTGTAGGGTTGAATCCCAAAGCAGAAGAAAAGGGAGGTGGTCAAAGTAGAGGGGGGCGGCTAAAAGGCCCTGCAAGACTGCAGAAGCAAAGCCTGCCCTAGACTTAGAGTAGAGAGGTAGATTGTAGTGCTTAGAAAAAGTATGCACTGAACTCAAGTTGCAGCTTCCAAAATGTCTTTGGTAGGAACTCCCCTGAGAAAGGCAGCTTAAGTGGCAGCAGCCCTGGTAGAGCGAGTCCTAATACTTCCTGGGATTTGCTTTCCATGGTGCGAATAACAAAATCTGATTCCATGAGCGATCCATTTAGAAATGGTCTGTTTTGAAATGGCTTTGCCTTGGGAACTTGAAGCATAAGAAACAAACAATTGCTCTGATTTCCTGATGTCCTTGGTTCTGTCCAGGTAAAAACGTAGTTGTCTGTGTACATCCAAGGAATGCAAGATCCTTTCCCCCCTATTTTGAGGACTGGGGAAAAAGTTGGCAGGTGAATAGTTTGATTTAAAGCCACTTTGGAAACCACCTTAGGCATGAAAATAGGATTAGTCCTTAAAGACACACTGTCTTGATGAAAAATAATATAAGGTTCCACAGCCATGAGAGCTTGCAACTCCAAAACTCTCCTGGCAGAGGTCAGAGCTAACAGGATGGCTGTCTTCCATGATAAAAACTTGATGTCAGATGTGGCAGCAGGCTCAAAAGAAGGTAAGGTGAGTTTTTCCAAAACATAGTTGAGATCCCAGGCAGGAATGGGTGGAGATCTAAGGGAGCTTAAATTTTTAGCTCCTCTGAGAAACTGTCTCATGAGCTGGTGGGAAAAGATTGGAGGGTCTGTATTATAATGAGCAGAGATAGGAGAGGCATGTATCTTTATGGAAGAGAAAGAGAGACCCTTATGTAATAGGTCTGTCAGGTAAAGTAAAATCAGAGGAATATTAGGAATAAGAGGATCCGAATCCTGAGCCTGCATCCAGGTGCAAAATCTTTTCCATTTTCCTGCATAAGATTTTCTAGTTCTAGGACGTCTGGCTTCTAAAATGACATCCATAACCTGCTTGGGTAGGAGAGAATGAATCATAGACCCTGGATTAGCCAAGCAGCCAGGCTGAGAGTTTTGACATGAGAGTGCAGAACCTGACCCTGGTGTTGGGACAGAAGGTTTGGAGTCTCAGGTAAAACCCAAGGGGGCTCCTGAGAAAGGTTTTTTAGTGTTGGGTACCAAAACTGTCGAGGCCAATTTGGGGCCAGTAAAATTATCATCTTGGGCTTGTCCTGCTTGATCTTTAATAACACCCGTGGAAGAAGAGGTAGAGGCGGGAAGGCATACCCCGAGAGGTTTCTCCAACTGAATGATAGCGCATCCACTTTCCATGCTAGTTCGTGAAATGTCCTTGTGCAAAAAATCTGTAGTTGATGATTGAGGTGGGATGCAAAAAGATCTATGTGCGGGCATCCCCAGACTGCTGTAATCATCTTGAATATTTCGGTGTCCAAGATCCACTCGTGTGGGTCTGACAGGTTCCTGCTCAGACTGTCGGCCAGGATGTTTAGTTTCCCTGGTAGATACTGAGCTTGTAGGTCCACTTTGCAAGCTAGAGCTGTGTTCCATAGATTCATGGCTAGTCTGCAAAGGGGGTAGGAGTGTGAACCCCCTTGCTTGTTTATGTACCACATAACTGTGGTGTTGTCTGTCCGTATCAGTAGTTGTCCTGGTTGTAGCAGATTCCTGAAGGCCAATAGAGCGTTCTGAACAGCTAACATTTCCTTTAAATTGATATGCAGGTGCTTCTGATCCTTTGTCCAAAGGCCCTGCAGACATTTTCCCTGCAAATGGGCTCCCTATGCGTAATCAGAGGCATCCGTGGTTAGTATCTGGCTGGCTGGAGGCAGACTGAAGGCTTTCCCTTTGTTTTGAATACATGCCTTGGTCTACCAAAGGAATTCCTTTTGTAGACAAGGCAGGACAGTGATCTGTGTGTCTAGACTGTGGCAATGCTGGGACCATACACTTTTTAGGTACCACTGTATTTTCCTCATATGTAGTCTTGCATATGGTACGAGGAGGATGCAGGAGGCCATGTAACCCAAAGCCTGCAGGAATTTCCTTGCAGAAAGCTGAGTTAGAGACGCCAAGGTTTTGAAAGATGAAGCCAGCTGTAATTGTTTTTCGGATGTCAGAAATGCCATCCGGGTTGTTGTGTTCAGAAGAGCGCCCAGAAAAGTTATCTGTTATGAGGATGTCAAATTTGACTTTTTTATGTTCACAGTGAATCCCAGGAACTTGATTCTGAACAAATTCTAGATGCTGGAGTAAGACATCCTTGCTGTCTGCTTGAATAAGACAGTCGTCCAGATAAGGGTAAATTTGAATTCCCTTGAGTCTGCAATAAGCTACTACTGGTGCCAGGCATTTGGTGAAGACCCTGGGCGCAGTAGACAATCCAAAGGGCAGCGCAGTGAATTGATAGTGCCTCGATCCGGCCTTGAACTTGAGGGTATTTTCTGCACCCCTGCCTGATAAGAATGTGTAAATAAGCCTCCTTTAAATCCAAAGTTACCATCCATGCATTTTTGCTCAGCATTGGAAGTAGCTGCTGTAGAGTAAGCATCTTGAATTTTGGTATCTCGAGAAAAGTGTTCAAGACTGACAGATCCAGGATGGGTCTCCATGAATTTTGCTTTCTGGGGACTAGAAAGAGCCTTGAGTAAAAACCTTGTCCCATTTCTGAAAGTGGAACCAGTTCTATGGCCTTCATAGCCAAGAGGGCTTCCACCTGGTTTAAGGCCTCTAACCATTGATGTTTTGGTAGATCCGGCCATCCGCTTGGTCTTGGTAGGGTATGAAAATGGAATTTGTAACCTCTTGAAACCACATCCAGAACCCACTTGTCTTGGGTTATACGAGTCCAATTTTGGTGAAAAAGAGAGAGTTTTCCTCCGAGAGGAGTTTCCAGGCAAGAAGTTCCTGAAGCCCAGCAGAGGGAGTCATTGAGCCCGTTTTCTATGAGCTTGAGATCTGTCCTCTCCACCCCTAGGGGTGGAAGCAGTCCACTGTCTAGGTCTGTAGGAGGTCTGCGTTTGGGGCCTTCCTCTGGAGCGTCTGTATCCACCCCTCTGAGGCCTGGCTGAATTGGGAAAGGACCAATTTTTAGTAGGCCAATTCCTACTAAATCTGGGGGGCTGTACTTGTAAGAAATCCTTAACCGTTTGCATGGATTTTGCCTTGTCCTCCATCTTCTTTATTACCTCTTCAGCCTTGGATCCAAACAAAACATTATGCTGAACAGGAGCATCTAATAACTTAGCTTTTACTTGATCCGGCAAGTTTTGTTCCTTTAACCAAGCATGTCTTCTAATGACTGTGCCAGAGGCAGCAGCCCTACAAGAAGCCTCCAAAGCATCAAAACCACAGTGTAAACCATGTTTCCCTACTTGTTTAGTGGCATGCATTAAATCATGTAATTCCTTATTGTCTGCACAAGCAGAAATGGAAGTTAGCTTTTGTTTCAAAACAGACCGTAGAAATTGCTGGTATTTCAGCATATGAAATTGACAGTTAAAAGCCCTAATAGAAAAAGTTGCAGAAGTGTACACTTTTTTGCCCCATCTCTCTAAAGCTATGGAATCCTTGTCTGTGGGAATGGGGTTTTTAGCAGAAGCGGCCTTAACCCCCTTAGGGCCCTGAGAAATGGTTTCAGGATCAGCAGTAGGATTCTTGTATAAAAACTGGTGGGAATCAGGAACCCTATAATATCTGTCTGGCTTAAAAGGAGCTGGAGGAAAAGAGTCGGGAGTTAAGTTAGCCTCAGAAAAGGCATCATCCACAATATCCAAAATAGGAGGAATAGCCAGGGGTCTATGTTGGGGAAGAAGAAGAAAATCCCTAAGTCTTTTCTTAGATTCAGAGTACTCCTGTCCTTCCCAGTGAAAATGTTCCCTCATTTCATGTAAAGTTTCCCCAAAAGAAAACTCCTCAGGGGGAGAAGCTGAAGGAATGGATTCCTCAGCATCAGAATCCTCATAAGGAGGGAAAGAATAATCCTGGTCAGAAGAAGACACTGAAGAAACAGAAGCCTGATCAGAAGAGTCATAATACAATTCCTGCCTTGGCCTTTTATCTGGAGGGGGATGTGAACCCCTAATCATAGTAAGCAAGTCCTCCGCCATCTTAATTAACTGTTTCTGAGACTTGGGTCCCGGATCAGAAGAGGCCTGGGCTGTAGTCTTTGATTTGGAAGGAGTCTTTGCCTTTGTCTTTGCCTTTATCAGAAGCTGTGTAGGCCTGAAAATACCCTCGGAAGCTGGTACCTGCACAGCGGCTCTGGACCCATCCGAGGGAGCATTGTCCGAAGGTCCTGAAACTGAAATATTCAAAGGCCTAGTTGGCTCCTCGTGGGAGTCCGTTTCGGCCATCGGTTCCGAAATGGCCGACGACAGGGGCTGCAAAAGCGCCTCACTGACGACGGCTGAACCTGAAGCTGGCTCTGCTTGTACAACGTCGTCTGTTTTGGACCTCGGAGGCCTGTCTTTATCCTTGCGTCGTTTGTGAACTCCGGTAGTCGGAAGCGTGTCCGACGACATTTTGTAATTAAATCACCTACCGAAGTAATGAAATGCAAAATTGTTCCTTCGTTTAATCGTACGTTGATTAAATCTAGCACAAAACCGACAACTAGCTACGTCGTGGTCAGGGCCTAAGCAAGGAATACAGTAAGAATGAAAATCTTTATGAGGTATTTGCTTCCCACATGAAATACAATTATTAACTTTTTCTGACATCGGACTGGAGCAAGAAAAAAGTTTCCCCAATGGGGTACTTAGCTTTGAGTAGGAGAAGAAAGTCTTCGGACTGAAGTACGTAAGAAAAAATTGTCAGGAGTCAGCCGACCGGCACTTGTGAACTGCTTTCACCGCACGGCAAGAAAGACTGGAGAACATGGTGTCGGCTGCCAGCTTTATACTCCTGGTGCTCTGACGTCAGGGAGCATGGCTGAGCAACCAACGCCGGACCCAGACTTTGGGATTCTGGCCGACCGAGGACTGCCTGCCGGCAGGGGAGAACCCTACAGTGATGACTGCAACAGTGAAACATGATGAACATCTGCACAGATGTCAGCGTCCTCCAAGGTGAGGAGTGCTTCCAGGGAATGCGGTTTCATGTTTAAACTCTTAGCATTAAGCAGCACAACCCTAAGTTTGTCTTGATTAGATTTTGTTACACTGGAAAATTTGTTTTGACATTGCTTAAAAAAGGCACTATGGGGGAGGTAAGGGCTTTTGCCAGTATCCAAAAGCTTGGGGGGGGGGGGGACAGGTGCAGACCATCTCTAGCAAAGCAGCAGGGCCAGGTCTACCATGTCTTCCCAGGTTGACAGATACTAGATCCCCCTGGACTGACAGAAATGCAGGGGAGTTTCTCACATTTGGGGAAACCACAGAGATCAACCCAACAGAAATATGCACAGGAACAGTCTCATCCTACGGAAACCACCTTCTTGTTGGTGGTATGACTGCCATTCCTTGGTATACTCCCTTTTCTCTGAGGTATGATAATCCCAGAGTTGGTATATATACATGTTTGGGGGTTGGGGATGCAAGGGGGCTTATCTCCTTTAAAAAAATTAAAAAAAAAAGTTTAAAAGGAGAAGACTGATGTTTGCTATTCACTCATCCTAGATTTTTGGTCTTTTTTTCAGCACATCGGGACTTTGCATTTTAAGTCAACATTTTAACAGGAAACCGCTCTTCTCACCCCATTTCCTCTGCTCAGCAGGACACATCTCCATTTGTTTAGTACAGCAATAATCATTATGAAGATATTAAATATACCAACAGTTCTGGTCCAAGTGCCTTTGGCAAAAGTACAGCAGACATCTCTATAGAAATATTAAACAAATTAAGGAGTCTGATACAAGTACCACAGTAGGGTACAACAGTAATATTTAATATTAGACATAACAAAGGTTCTATCTTCTGAACTGCAACCTCTTTATTAAGTCATTCTTCCCTTAAGAAAACCCTGTCAAATGAGCATCATTCATTTATACATACCCAAGATGATCACTGGGCATCTCAGGTTGCCCCTTCAACATCACTCACCTCCTGCCACTTCAATTTCTCTTTAACTTCTTGATTATTAACATCCGTCTTTGAATAAACTTCCCTCTTCAACTTAACACCACCTTTGACTTTCCAAACAGGATATAGCCAGACAACCCTGCCCCCCCCTTCATAACAGACAAAACTTATTCCACATTACATTAATGCTATAAAATCTCTTAAATGTCATACTCCAACAACAAGTTTCCACCCAACAGATATCAACCTTATTATCCTTTTTTTTTGTAATCTGTGCTACGAATTTCCCAGGAAAATATTTTGCTCCTCATGGCCTTACCATTAAATGAAATACCTAACCTACCATGAACTCATTCCGGTGTCTAAATTATAGTTTAAACCATTTCTCAAAACCCACACATTAGACAAACATTAAATAAGAACCTAAATGCTAAATATATCACAAAAATTCACACCTCAGGCAGAGGCAGACTACAATACGGATACATAGCTTTTTGAACTTTTGGCCAAGCTCAAATGTCACGGACACCTCAGAGGCAGACTACAGTACTGATACATAGTTTTTTGAACTTTTGGCCAAGATAAAGTGTAATATTTCAGCTGAGAGCCAACAATCTTCAGCTATTTTAATTCTCTCTTCCCTAGTATGGGTGTATGTTCCACTTCCACAGCATAAACAATGGAAAAGAATTCATACAGGTTCCCCTCACTCACAGTAACATCCAAACTTACAGAAACCGTCTTAACTATAGGTCTTGCAAACGTAGGTCAAAGTAACCATTAACTTGTATGCTGTGACCTCCATCAGCCTATTTCCAAATCTCCATAAAATAGTTCCTACGTCCCAGATGTAAAAGCACTGACCTAGGAACAGGATTCAAATTAAGAGTTTATTGCTCCAGTGTTTCCTGCTGAAATACATATTTACCTTTTTTTCAGTTTCTTTCCCTCTTCCTTGGAAGCGGGAAGGATCATAGCCAAGTATGGCCCATCTACTTCAAAGAAGATGCTGTTTTCAGAGCGCGTTATGTAAGTAAGTGTCGCTGGGTCTACAAGCTCCTGGTACTGGTGATTAGTAAATCCATCCTGAAAATAAAAGAAAAAGATGCTAAAAATGTATGGTCTACTGTCTTGCAGAACATTGCAGACCCACTCTCCTGGCACAAGTTACTGCTTTCACATAAAACAAAATATTAAGGCATTATTAAGACATGTTTATTTTATTTTATTTTTTTCATTCTTTCTCTCCTTCCTTCCATTTGTTAACTGGGAAAGTCCAATTTAGCCAGAAACACACTTTCAGCTTAGGCCCACGGAGTAAAGCTCCTCATTTAACAATGATATAATAAAATACAGTAGGATATAATAAAATAAAACAGATCATCCATGAATCTCTTCCATGCTGTTGTACTAGTCATTTTCTTTTCTCACTACGACAGAACTACAATCCTGTTAGTTGTGACATCATTGCCCAAAGCAGATACCCATCACTGTGGCAACAGCTGCACAACTATGTCATTAAGAACACTAGGACTGTACTTAAACTCAAATCCCACACTATATAAAAGATATGTTTGTTACAACAATCTTTGAACTAATGGTAAACCGATATATTTCTGGTTACTATTACAGTAAGAAATGTTACATCTGTAAAAGGGTGGCAAATTACAGGAAGAAACTAAATGAATATGAAAAAACTATGAAAGGGAGGAGACTTTGATCAAGGTAAAAACAGAACAATTTATTGTGAGAAATGCTATTAGCAATACATTACAGATTAATTACATAAATTGCATCATAATAACTAGAAACCCTGCTTTTACCAAAGCATAAAGCTTTACTGCAGGTTATATAAAATGCTTTACTACTGTGTAGTAAGGGAATACACAATGATAGCAAAACACAAATACACAACTAAAAAGCAAAAATATAAAATGTCCAAGTAGCATCTCAAAACAATGACTTCCCAGTACACACAAGTTGGACAGGCCATAACAAAGTCTACAGGTTCTAGCAGAAGCCCAGGAAGCTGCTGACACACCAGTCTTGAGTAACAGCAGAAGTCATACTCCACATACAAATTCAAGTAGACCATAACAGAAAGTATGCTACGTTACACAAAATGCACTGCAATACATACCTTCACCAACACATTCAGCATTGCACCAGGGTATGAAATCGTAACCTTTGGCTTCTTGGGATTATTTGATTTTATTACAAAATTCTCAGGGAAAGAGTTTGGAAGAACACACCAGATCCCATCAGTATCCAACTCCAACGGCCTCCTGTTGAAACAAAGAAAATAAAATTTAACTTGTCTGAAATCTCCATACAAATTTCAGTGCAACGATATAAAACATTTACTGGAGTTCTAAGTGCATTACTGGCAAACTATTGCCTAATAGCAAAGGGCCCTTGTTAAAACTTTTCATTCCTTCTATAAACCTGAACACACACTGTCAGGACAAATCTTACAAAGACGATGTACCATTTCATATTAATGGCTTATTGCCCTATGGATTCATTTTACTTTCTCAGCTAAACAAGCTAAACATGCCACCCACCTAGCTAAGGAAAAAAGTGAGACTATTCAAATCTCTGAAAAATATAGGCTAAAACCACTCTGAATAGTTCTTTGAAGTAGGACAGACTCACTTCTGAACAGTAAGGTGAAATAAAACGGCAAGCTTGCTAGTGGAAAAGTGGTTGGGAGTGCATACCTGCACTGTGAGGAAGCCAAATAAGGAACAGATACAGAAAGCAAAAATAATGATAAAGATGAAATGCTAAAACAAACCTATCCTCTATCGGAGGCTAAGGATCTACTTCTCTTGGTCTTCAAAACAAAGGGCACAGTTCTTCTACCTTTACCACAGAGAAAGACTCACAATGTGCTGGAGCAACACTATTGTGTCCTGGTGAAAATGGAGAGGTGGTGGAGCAGGCCTAAGAGGAAGCACAGATGGGAGCTGCTGTGAGGTCCCTGCTCATCATGTGTCAACTGGAAAAAATTAACCCAGAGTTTTTACCCCCACTACAGGGCACAGTACATGGAAGTGAAGTGAATGTCATAATTTCTGTAGACAAGGGCTTACAAAACATTATCTCCTTGGTAAAATACCGCATTGTTCAGCCCCAAGAACATAAATGTACCAGAGGGGGAAAAAAAATAATTGCGCAGAAGGAACTTGCACAGTTGCTGGCCATTTAATAACCTTTGTTACTTAATGTCACTGCCTGCTATTTGTACTCCAATAGATATGTGCCAGCTGTACAGACCATTGTTCTACTTCACACACACATAGTATTCCCTGAGAGATTTCCTCTGTCAACATAATGGCTAGAAGGAACAACTGAGGGGCTGAGAAAATACATGGATATTAAGTACTGTGGCAAGCTGCTTCTCTATACTGATGCTGAAAGGCATGTTTTCCTTTTGTTTTTTCTTCTTCTCTTTTAGCAAGTGGATAACTGCAATGGTCCGAGATGATGGCTTTAAACATATGCATTTAAAGCAGACTGAACACGAAAGTAAGTCCTGTTAAATGGTATGAAAGGAGGTTTAATATGGCTCCATAATAAAGACCACCTCGATGACACCCAAAGGCAAGACCCCAACAGCAGAGAAATAGAACAGATACAATATTGTACAATCACTTTGCTTATTTTAATGCAATACAGAAGAAAACTGAAGACAAGAATACAGCATCCTTTCCTCACAGGTCACCAAAAATAGACTCAACACCATCTGAAATTCCTTAATCTGGCTTCCACTATATGTGAAAAGTACAAATCATTAAACAGATATTTCCGTCAGAGAAGGAAGCCCAAAAGTGGAACCAAACTGGGGGTGATGGATGTTAACATGTACAAGCAACACTTGAAGCAGCTACTGGGCAAGAAAGGAGTGTAGCCAGAGAGTTTTCAGTAGCAAATAAATGCCATGTCTCTTATGGCCAAAATGTACTAGTGAATGATCGTAACATAAAACTTTGCAACAGTTTAACACTTCAACACAAAACACAGAGAGAAGTCAGTTTTAGTAAGAAAAATATCAGCAAGTTTTACAAGCCAGACATATATTATGCATCTCATAGCCAGATGAATACAGACTATTCAGCTTGTCATATCTACTAAAAAATCCTTGCCCTTGATTTCCTTGTGCATCAGAAGTAACAGCAGCACACTCTACATTTGTTCTGGCTTAAAATCACTGAAAAAAAGAAATCACTGCTAACTCAGTCTTACCCAATCTGCTCTATTAACTCTCTGGCCTGAGTGATGATGTTCGCTCCGGTGAAGCACACAATCCCTGCCATCTCCATGGAATACCAGCGAGCTCTGCAAGAAACAGTAATACACTATGTAATATAAGCAAGAAACTCTGAACTATGAGATCACACTAGAAGAAAACATAGAAACACCACAAAAATATTACTATCCAAGGCAGAATCAAGTACAGGGCTCCTAATAAACGTAAATGCAGAGAATGCTGCCCCCTATCAGGTATAAAAACGTGGGTCAAACTATTTATGGGTATAATCATAAAGGTTGAATACTCATTGGGAAGCAAAGTTTGAGACGACTTCTTCTTCTTTCTGCTTTTCCCGGTTAGGTGTCGCCACAGCGGATGAACTGTCCGCTCATGATTGGCAGTGGAGTTTCACAGTGTCGAGTTGCCAGCTCGGCGCCCAACGTTCCACAGAAGGCACACACATGAACACACTCACACCTAGGGCCAATTTAGAGTGTCCAATCCACCTACTGCATGTCTTTGGTATGTGGGAGGAAACCGAAGCCCCGGAGGAAACCCACGCGACCCCCAGCGAGGACATGCAGACTCCGCACAGAAGGCACCCCAGCCGAGGATCGAACCGGAAAACCTCTTGCTGTGAGGTGGCAATGCTAACCGCTGCACCACCGTGGCAGTCCTAAATTTGAGAGAGTATTAAAAAAAATATTGGTTATAGCGAGTAGATAAGCACTTGCAAGCATTTGTGAATTATGGTTAGATTAAGAGCTAAGGAAGATCAATTGAATTTGTACTATGCTTTAGTGGAAGTATGTACTAGATTCAGTGGTACTGTTAGGATAAATGATTTGTAGAGTTGTGGTTAGGGTTAGCACACATGAACAAGGGGTAAAGCTATTCATTATTCAGAAAGTATCAGTTCTGGATTCTGCAGTCAGAGTGGTTTATAGGGCTTTTTAGTGTGAAAGAGCTACGTAAGGCTTTGTCAGTCAGTCTTACTAGTGTTTTGTGCATTTGCTCTTGTGTATTCAGAGTATCTAGATATACACACATACCATATGTATAAAGGCGTTTACTTTAGATTAATGAAAACCCACTACCCGAAGACGAAATCGCAAAGACAAAATTGTGGAAACCTGAGTTTAACGACTGAACGGGTTACCGAAACTTTATGCAGGGTATCTACTCATCCAACATTAAAAAAGAAACCCCGCCCTATCTCCAAACCCATGCAGGAGGGGGCTGCACCCCCCAAACCCCCCTAACTAAATATACCAACTCCAAGATTGCACTACAGTGGGGAAAAAGCATATTTCCCCATGTTGGATGACTGGATACTTGCCCTGGGTAAAGTTTTGGCAATCTGGTCGTTCGTTAAAATACAGTTTTGGCAATTTTGTTTGGGCAATTTTTTTTTCAGATAAGTGGGTTTTCAAAAATTTGAAGTATATCCATATAAAGATATGCATAAAACGGTAGCAGGAGAATGCGGCAGTGACCATTTATTCAATAACATACAGTTAGCCAAACTCTGCTCTTATCTCAGATGGACCAAACTCAAAATTGATAAGTGCGGAGAGTAAAACACCTGCAAGGAGGATCAAAATATATACTTTTTACCATTTTTACCTTCAAAGTTGTGCCAAAAACATTTTTTATTCAATATGACTTTCAGTAAGGTCAGTTTTGGCTACCTGTAAAGGAGCAAAATAAAACGTCAAAGAGCAGTGCTCCTTTACTGCATCAATGGCTTTATTCTATGTGGGGCTCCAATCAATTCAAAGTTTAAATTAATAAAAAGACTAACCCACCAAATACATAGTTAGCATACATGAATTAACAGAATAGGAACTGTTATGGAACAGTAATTATATACGGAATACATTATCCAGCAGAATACAAATTCAGTTTGTACAACAAATACTGCATCAGTACTTTATGTACAGCTTAAAAAAACAGTAAAATTGTAGGAGCTATATTACAAACTTAGTGAACATCTCATATGAATGACACACTATATATTGGGGAGGGGATTTACAAAACTAAACCTGCGACAGTAAGAAACACAATAATACAATTGCTCTAGATATGGGTACAGAGAATATGAACAAGACATATTACAGAATATTTACCATGGGAGGTTAATCAGCAAGCATTGAGTTCATGGATTAAAAGTGACTAAAGTTAAAGAAAACATTTTAATGAAAAGATTCCCTGACTGATTATTTGTACCGGTGTTTTCCTGGTGAAGAGGGTTTTGCAGAGATTAGAGTACACATCTGAGGGTTTTGCAGAGATCAGAGTACACATCTGCATGACAGAGAGCATAAGTGAATAATTAGTAATACAGTTAAAAAAAGTAAAGACTGTCCACACACGGAAACCTGAAAATTACATTGCTAAAAATTAAGAAAAGGTGTTTCTTGGAAGCGGTTCTCAATCATAGGTTGGTACTAGGCTATCGGCCCTAGGGCCTGTACAAGTCTAGCCTTAACAATTCCCTGGATATTTCTTCCCACAATATTTACTTCCCTGGACCACTGCCTAGCAGGGCGACTGACGTGATACCCAAGGAGAATTTCCCATCTCCCATTAAATTGTCAAGGTTCCTCTTGAAGAGGGCCAAGGAGGCGCTCTGCTTGACATATATGGGCAGTCTATTCCAGAGAATGGGGAGTGTCTCTGGGTCAGGAACCTATCCCTCCAGCAAGTTTTGTTCATTGTGATGACAAAGTTTAGATCCCTGGAGTGTGTGGCTCTGAGTGATTGGGATTTTTTTTAAGTGGAGCATGTCCAACAGCTCAGGGTATGACGTGGCCTTGTATGGTAAGCAGAGATCACCTCTGAGTAGACGATATGCCACAGAGTATAGCTGGAGTTTTTTTAGACTGTCCGCATAGGGCATCTGCTTTAGGCCTGTGATTCTTTTAGTGAGGTATTTCGGTGGCCTTTCCAGCTGCTGTAGATGTCTTGTGAGGGTAAACACCTTTATAATTTCTGGGGTTAACCACAAAACTGGAGTGCATTGCATAAATGATGTCCTGAGTGAGTAGAATCTGTTTTGTGCAAGAAGCATTATGTTCAGCAAATGCTGTGACACAATACAGATATTTTGCTTGGTTACACAAGACCAGTCATTACAGACAAAGATATATGAAAGATCTACTTTCTACAGATAATGTAGCACCTTATATTATGTTATTCAAATATCTGGCAGATTGCTCTTTGCTAAGAAAATAAAAGCTTCAATGGTCACTAAGGAATTTGTTATATTGGACTATGGATCGATATCTTTGAAGATATTTAGTTTGAATGCCAAGTTAATTATTCTCAATTCAAGGACTGATTCTGTGGGCTTGTTGATACCAATCAAGTCCAGTACACCAACTTATTATTCAATATTTACACTTCAGGTGAGAATTTCTATAATGACTAAATGCATTCTTCTGGTTGAAGACAAGTACAGGGTAGATATTACCAAAACCTTGACTTGATCTTCAAAGTTATTTCCAAGTAAGTTTTTTACAGCCAATCCAGTTAGGTTCACTACCTTTGTTATTTAGGAACCATGAGGTAACCTTGCTGGAAATACATTGCTTATATCAACAGGAATACACCACAACTAACTCTAACTTGGCCTCCAACAGCGAAAAGCATGGCAATTTATATATATGGCTAACAAGTTAACTCTGTGGTGACTACTGCATCACACACAGAGATAATTAAGCAAGTTTCAAGTTTGTTGTACTTACTTTAGATACGGTTCACAATGACAGTAGCTATAAGTCGGCATTTGTTTTCTGCTGGAGTGTAATTACAATGTAAATAAACAAACGTATGTAGATACACACACATTCAAGTCTGTTAAAGACCATCCACGCTGTAGTGGATATGTCAAGGAATTACTAACATAACAGCTGACGAGTATGGTTTCTGTTTTATCATAAGTTCATAGGTTCATACTAGGCTATCTGCCCTGAGGCAATTATAAGCCTAGCCCGATTCTGTATGGCTTACGCCACCCCTTGATTTGAGTATACTGTGCCCTTTTTAAGGTTTAGTTTACTGTGCCTCTGTCTAATAGTGACACGGGAGTAATCCCTGGGACAAACCTATGATCCACCATCCACCTATCGAGATTCTTCTTGAAGAGATTCAGTGAGGTGCTCTGCCTCACATGAACTGGAATTCTATTCCAGAGCGAAGGGAGCCTCTGGGTTATGAACCTGTCCCTCCAGCAAGTTCTATTTATTTCTGTGCTGAGGTTCAAGTCCCTCAAGCGTGTGGCTCTAAGGGATTTAGATTTACTGAGGTGGAGCATGTCCATTAATTCTGGATTTGACATAGCTTTGTATGTCAGGCATAGATCGCCTCAAGTAGTCGGTATGCAACTGAGTAGAGCTGGAGTTTTTTTAACCGAGCAGCATATGGCATCTGTTTGAGACCCTTGATCCTCTTGGTGAGATACTTTTGGGGTCTTTCTAATTGCTGCAGGTGTCGGGTAAGGTACATCCCAAAAGGGGCATTGTATTCTATGATGGGCCTGATGAGGGATGAATAAAGGGGCACGATTACCTCTCTTGATCTAGATGTGAAACCCTTCGTGATGAGGTGGGCTATGTAGGTCTTTCTAACCACTTTGGCAATGTGGTTTTCAAAGGAGAGATTGCTATCAACTTGGGTCCCCAGGTCCCTAATAACTTTCTCTGTACTTAATGGGTTTCCGCCTATGTGGTAATTTGTGGGCACATTGTTTTTGCCAAAGGGTATGACTATACATTTTTTGGCATTTAGCTTTAAACCATGGCGCTGGCACCAGTTATCTGTCTCTGTGAGACCTTTTTGAAGGATGTTTGTGTCAGCTGGAGAGTTGATTATGGCGCCCAGTTTGCAGTGGTCTGCGAACTTGGTGAGCCATAGTCCTCCCACGTTTGCCTGTACCTCGGAAAAGTATATACTGAACAAGAGTGGTCCCAGGACAGAACCCTGTGGGACGCCACTTGTGACTGGTTTCGAGTCTGACATGGCTCCAGCAACTCTCACTCTGTGGGTTCCATCTTTGAGCTAGTTTGCGACCCATCTTGTGACATAGGGGGTTTATATTTAAGCTGGATAGCTTATCTGTGATGCCCGAGTGGGGTATTGTGTCAAATGCCTTTGCAAGGTCCAGATAGGCTGTGTGGACTACCTTCCCTTCATCTATGGCTTTGGTGACTGTTTCGAAGAAGTCAACCAGGTTCAAAAGGCAGGATCTGCCCTTGACAAAGCCGAACTGGGTAGGATCTAGTGTCTGTAGGTCCCCAATGTCTTTGTTTATGAGCTCCATGATGATCCTCTCCATAGCCTTGCAGACTAAGCTAGTCAGGCTTATGGGGTGATAGTTTCCAGGGTCCGTAGAGGCTCCACCTTTGTGGAGTGGGGCCACAGTTGCTGTACGCCATTCTGTGGGCACATATCCTGTAGTGAGGCTGAGACTGTATAGCTGTTTTATTTGAGGGATTAGTTCCTCTTGGAGTTCATGTAGGACCAAACCTGGGACGCCATCTGGTCCCATGGAAGCAGTGTTTTTTGCTTTGGAGAGGGCAGCCTTCACCTGAGCATCAGAGATGTTTGGGAGGCAGCCCTCTGCTGGGATAGATACTTGCTCTTTTGGGGGGGAGGGGGGGAGAAGTTTGCACTGAACCTGTCTGCCAGGATATTGGCGATGTCTGTGGGTTCAGTGTATTTTTTGTCGTTTAGAATCAACTCAGAACAAGTCTGGGAGTTGCATCCCAGGTTTCTAACATAACTGAAAAAAGCCTTATGATTGTCTTTGGTGTCCTGTGCAATTTTTCTCTCGAAGCTGGCCTTGGAGGATTTTATGAGGGATCGTAATTTTTGCTAGTACTGATCAGAGATGCCTTCCCTATTAGGGATTTTGCTCTATCATGTAGTAGCTTCCTCCTTCTGTTGTACAGTTTATTTATGGCAGGGGTCCACCAGACTGGACGCCTGCCTTTGGATGATTGGGTCTTGGTTTTGTTTGGGATAGCATGATCCATGCATTCCTGGAGATGTCTGTAGAATGCGTTTATATAGGATTCTGCAGTTTGGGCCGTAGTTTCCACTGGCCCTGGGGCCTTGAAGGATTCCACTTCAGTTTTGAGAAGTGAGAAGTTCACTTTTGAGAAGTTTTTCACTGTGGTTTTCTGGGCTGGGGTGGGGTCGGGATGTGGACATCCAGTGAAATTAATTTATGGTCTGATCTTACCAATGAGGGATATACTTCTGGTGTGGAGCATAGAGTCCCCATGTTGGTAATGATCAGGTCTAGTATGTTGTCCCCTCTTGTGGGAGTGGTGACTAGTTGTTCCATAGCATTTGAGTTTATAATTTCCAGGAACCTTTGGGCTAAGGTGCTGGGGCTTGAGTAGTGCTCCCAGTCAATGTTTGGGTAGTTGAAGTCGCCCAATATAATGGTGTTCGGAGAGATCTTCATGTTCTCCAATGTTTTCAGGAAAGCCGAGTGGGATTCCTAACTTTGAGAGGGTGGTCTGTAGGATGCTATAAACTGAAAAGCAGTCTTGCCCACTGTTAGCTGCACATGGATGGTCTCCGATACTTTGTGCAATGCCACTAACCTGGAGGTGTGGATATCCTTGATAAATATGGAAACTCCCCCCTCCTTTTGTGGTTCGGTCCGGGTTTTGGGGCCAAAAAGCATGATATGAGGTATAGCCTGGTAGTGCTGGGGTGCTCTCTGGAGCCTTGAACCAGGTTTCTGTCACTGCACAGATATCGATGTTCTCCATACTGAGGAGAGCTTCGAGTGCGTGCATCTTGAGGTTAAGACTTCTGGCGTTTAGCAGCATTACCTTTAGTTTCTTGTTCCTTGTGCTGTCTATGGGGGTGGGTTTGACTTTTGAGCCTTACCTAAAAAGGCACTATGGGGGTGGCAAGAGCCTTTGCCAATATCCAAAAGCCCAGTGGTGACAGGTGCAAGCCGTCCCTAGCGAAGCAACGTGGCTTGTCGAGCATGTCATCCCAGGCTGACAGACACTGGATCCCCTTTGAATGACACCAAAATTTAAGCCAATTGTTAAAATCGATCATTTTGTCTTTGTACTGTGACATCATTCTAGGTGAGGGTAAGATGCTGCTCAAGGTCAGGATCATACCAGCCTGGGCTACATGATCAGAGAGCTCCTCTATGTCTCTTTTCATGGAGTCCAGGGAGGTACGTCTCAGGTCATTCACACCAGCATGTACAATGACTGAGTCATATTTGTATTTGCTTTGGAGTGACCCGAGTGCTTGCGTTATGTGGCGGATCCTAGCACCCGACAGGCAGCTCACAGTGACCTTCTCTTTATACTGAGTAAATGAGGACAATGAGAAAGTTACTAATAACTAAACAGTTTATGCCAAGGTATGACTTAAAAGAGAAAGAAGCAATGTAATATCGATGTCTTGATGTCCCCTCCCCCACAACTCAGTGCAGCCCTGCCCAGCCCATCGAGCTCCTCCCTCACTCTTCTGAATCATTTGCTCTTCCTTCAATGGTTGGCCACAGATATACTGCTAGAAGGTGGGGGAGAAAGTTTAGCTGAAGGAACCCCGCTTGGTGGGGGCAATTCAAATTCTTTTATTGTTTTACCCTACTTACAATCCCTCTCACACATCTAGCATTGAATGATGTCAATGCCAGTAGTGGCCGTTTATCACTGTACATGCATACACACCTCCTCCACAAACTGCTCCAGCACTGCCCACTCATTTGTGGGAAGAATCTCCACCATGAGTTGTGGCTCTACCCAAAACAACTTCACATGCAAAAATGCAAAGTTGCTGCTTATTTCCACTCCTTCCCACAAACTCCTTAGGGACAGAGTCTGCTTATCAATGAAGGGCCACCTACTCTGCAGTGAGAGTGTCAGGAGGGGCTGCATTGTGGAAGGTGGAGTTGGGCTCAGCCTCTATGGAGGTCAACTACAGCATATACAACACTAATCACAAATACTGTCACTGAAAATGTCATGAAACATATCAATTCTAGCTATGGCCTGCACTTGCTATAATAAAGACTCCAGCTTTTGTTATAAGGTAAGCAAACAACCAACTGCTTGGTTCACTTACACAACATGAAGAGCACTTGATGGTAAAAAGCAGCAAAGTTACAGCAGTCTCTTGTATAGTTACACAACAGAGAAGACAAGTATAAAAAAAATATTGATGTAAGGCAGAGGTTCCCACACTTTTTCAACTCTTGGCTCCCTTGCTGAATCCAGGTTTTCCCAAGGTACCCCCACGGCACGCATAAAGTGCATATTTTATTTATTTATTTACTTGACATTTGTTTAACGAGACTGCCCGACTGGACTAACAGACCTGGGAAGAAAAGCTCAAAAGTACAACAAAAGGACAGTTACCAAAAAAAAGTGTACATTCTGCTTAACAGCATAACACTGATCTACTATGGTTGAGAGGTAAGCAAACCTAATGGCAACCTTACTGACTTAAGTTTATAACAGCAGTATTTAAAATCTGTCCCTATTTGGCTCTGTCCAGCATACCTCTCAACTGTATAGATTTTTGCCTCATATTTTTGGTCATTTTATCATAAAATTCTTGTTTTCTGACAGATCACTGAGGTTGAAGTCAGAAAATAATGACAGTTGAGTTTCATATTTCATACCCTTCAGAAAATTCATGCTAATGTAAAACCTGCATTTCTATCAACTTTCTAAGTTTGTGAGAGCATTACTTAAAAGTGTCCATATTCTGTGCCTTTGAACCCTTCCCCCACTATTTTTGGCTTTGTCCAGATTTCTTAATCTAAGAGGGTGAGAGGTATGTGTCCAGTGGTATGGTCCAGACTTACACAGCCCTCATTACTGCTGCTGCCAGGGATCACTCTCACTCTTCACTCTCTCCCCCTGTGACACACACCACAGACACAAACACACAGTCTCTTTTGTATTCATGCACGCATTCACTCACACACGCAGACAGACACACACTCATACAGGCATTCACTTGCCTGATGGCCCGGTTCCAAGTGCTCCACGGCCCGGTGGCTGGGGACCGCTGCTATGCTTGATGCCAGTTCCACTAAAAAGCTACAGTAATTTTAATGAATTCAGTTCTCACTTCTCACCATAGCTCTCAACCACTTAGCACAAAAAAAAACTGGACAAAGCCAATAATGGGGGAATACAAATTCAGTTCTCACTTTTCACTCACCATAGCTCTCAACTCTTAGCACAAAAAATCTGGACAAAGCCCACAAGTGGTGGTGGCTAGGGACTTTAGGCTCTTTTTATATTGGTAGCGTAAAAGAATGTTAATTAATGTACATTTTGTGAAATAAAATAAATCTAGAACTCTTAAATTATTGCCATTATTTATTGAGCATAATTTGCCACTTTTCCTCCAAAAGTCACCAGTTTTGGGAGGGATTAAGAGGGACAGACCTAAAATTTGAGTCAAAATCAGGGACGTCTCTGAAGAGACAGTTGAGAGGTATGAGTCAGCCTAGTAGTCTGTAATCAGTTTAGAAAAAAAAACATGTAGACCTGCTTAACTTCCAAGTTCGAGACCCCATAAACGTACAAAACCAGTTCCCTAACCAACTTGGCTAGGTACACAATTTACTATGTTTACAAATAACAAAACATCTACTAAATAGCCAGCTTTTTTGCATTTTTTTTTTGTCTTTCATCTGTGCCACTAGTGGCAAATCCATAATATGCACTTGGATACCCTCCACACTAAATAAATAGAATATTCTTAAACATGCACGCGGTTTATGGTACAACATGAATAGATGAATTTTCCACACCTTTTCATATACACTTGCCATATATATTTTTTTATTATTCTAATGTTTTACAGTTCCAGAGTAGCTTGCATCATTATTTATACAAGTGTCAAAAAATCATTAACAACAAAAGAGACCAAGACAAGAGAAAATATTAAAGAAGGCAAGACAGGAGAAAAAAAATTTAGACATCAACCAATTTCTTTACTTAATATAGATAGTCAACATCATTACTAAACCCATTACAATTCAACAGATCAACAACTTTTCTTATGAATAAAAAAAAAAAAAAATAAAGACCAATCTATTTAAAGATCACACATTGCCATCGTAAAAAATATTGATATAAACAGACATACACATGCAGCGGCACCTCCCGAACTGCTGTTCATAAAGTTCTAAATAGAGAAGCGGCATATTTAACAAAGCATGTAAACAAGCTGTCAGAGAGATGCCGTAAACCAGAAAGAAAAACTTGGTATGTATCCCCGTTCTGTTAAATAACCTGAACTGAGGTATGATTCTAATGGTACAGTTCTAAACCTAAAAATTTTTCGAATGTAAAAACAGAAAACCACAGAATCGATGCTTTAAAATGATAAATGATATTGTAAAATGTTAAAAAGCTAATTTTGAGTTGTGCAAAAATGGAAAGTAAACCTAATAAGAAGGTGGCCCCTAAGATTAATGAATTAAATCATTACTAAAAGTGATAAAAACTAATTCTTTCTTCATTAAATATAAATTACCCATTTCAGTGTTGATTTTGGCCAGAATCATTTCAGAAGCTAATAGGATTTGCTTGTGCTGCATTTTGAGTTCCAAACATAAAGTGCTGCCGATAATCCATTATAAGTCCCATTCCCGCTCGCATTTGAGCAGCCAGGCCAGCCGGAAATGTGTGCACGAAGTGAGCTCCTTGAGTTCAATTCCAACTGGCTGGTAGCCCTGTCTGAGCTGACATCGCGCACATGATGACGTCAGCTCAAACAGTGCGAAAATCGGAGAGTTTAAAAAAAATTATATATATAAATATTCCCAGCCTATTATCTTGCTTCCAGATTGACACACAGTGCATGCACTTCTTTAACCAGTCCAGCCTACAATGTGTGTACCAGCAAAGTCCATTAATCAAAGTGTATAGACTACTAAGCCTGTTATACTGTTTGTTTTTTTTTTTGTAGTAATTATACTGCCCAATGGTGATGTAAAACATAACCCTGACACTTTAAACTCCAGCAATCATACATTTCAATCTATAGACCCTTTAACACACACACACACACACACACACACACACACACACACACACACGCAAATCCCCGTAGCTAAAGCAACAAGTGGGCAAAATTCAAACTGGGGCCGCATTCAACCAGTCTAAGATTAGCCATTGCAGAGACACGGCTAAAAGATAACTTCTTTATTCCCAACTCCATTCTGGCAAAATATTTCATTTTTACTTACAGCAGGCCATTATGGCAAATTATTCCATCTTTACCAACAACAGACCAGGAAGTCGTACAAGGTAGAATATCAATCTTCTCAAATAACGGTGCTAGTCTGTGTCCTCGGAATGTAGCCCAAACTGACCACATCACAACTAGTGAAACACACTAAATCCTAGTACAGGTTCTACTAGTGGATCATCCAAACCAGTTTATTGCAGTAGCTGGATTGGTCCTTATAAAAAGCTTCACAGAACAACAGACTCAACCACCTCTCTCAGATGATTGGATTTAGCCTCGTACTTTCATCTGTCAAAATATTTTACCACTCTGGAAGTCCTACTTACTTGTAACTGCTGTCCAATTGTTGGTCACTTAAGATGCTGCCTTCTGAAATAATCTTTTTTCTCATACAAATTGCAAACAATTCTCGACAAGCTGTGCAACTAATAGACTGTGTTGCTGTTTATAGCTGTGCGAACCCCACATCTGGTTGTCTACATTCATCAGCCTGCTTAGCCCCATCTAAGAAAGACTCTACCTACTTAAAAAACAGGACTAAAGGTAACTTTTGGCCTTGACTTAACAGTGATCTCAAAAATATCAAAAGATAATGCTTGGATAACATGGCAAGCTGACGCACACAAGCATGATCAGTATACCCTATTTCAGAGCTCCTTGAGCTCAATTCAGACTGGCTGGTACCTCTGACTGAGCTTGACGTCATCGCACATGTGATGACGTCAGCTCAAACATCATCGCACACATGATGACGTCAGCTCAAACAGCGTGAAAATCGGAAAGTTTAAAAAAAAAAAAAAAAAAAAATCTGAAATGAAGGAAGTAATTTGTTATGGTTGTGAGGTATGGCTCGCAGCGCCCCAGCAAGGAAGCCGTGGCTCCCCAGGGCACCACAGTGCACACTTTGGGAACCCCTGCTGTAAGGGATTATTTAGTGTGCAACTGCCAAGACCAATGTAGCTCATCTTAGAGTCTCAATTCTAGAATGAAGAATGAAATAAAATCAGTTGCTGCTTCTGAGGAGCAAAATGGCTCAATGGCCTATTTTCTGCTTCTCCTCTCTAGAAAAATTAATAGTTTTCACATTTATTCCATCAGTCACTCCTTTCACAGCTGGCAGTCAGAATTTACAGCAATAGCAATAAGCCCATTTCACAAAAAAAAAAAAAAATCCTCAGGATGCAAACTTAAGCACTCACTAGATACACAATAGGAAATAACAGCAAAATCAGCAAAAGTTTCTGCAAACCATGGTGTTAAAGAATAACCTGAGTAACAAGGTATCACAGCAGGCACCATTTCTAGACAGCAATACTCGAAGAACTTTAAAGTCTCTTACTAGTTCTGATGCTAGATGGGCATTATGACAGAAATGCAACTCTTGCATAATAAGACATTCATCCCTAAAAAATTGACATTCAAAAAACAAAAATTACTTAATTGTATAAATTTGCTCTAAGAATGTTGTATGCCAGGGAAAGGCAAAATTAAAAATACTGATATCTCAATCAACATATCCGAAGTCAGGAATCAAACCTTACAGCGTCCATCGCTGTGTGACATACAAGTCTGGCACCCATTAGTTAAATCAAAGTGCTTATGATGATGATCCTCAAGCCTGCACAAAATGCAAGTTGATGAGCAACAAGAAAGCAAGATAATGTAGGTAAAAGGAAAGAACTTGATGTGGTAAACCCCATCCTCATACTGACAGGTACAGGAGCTGGCCATTGGTTAAGAGAGAGTATTACTAATTTAGTACTGGGAAAAAAAAACTAAATACCAGACAGTGCGATACCCAGTCCGTCCTTAAACACAAACCTGACACAGAACACATGAAGAAAAATCTAACGTCTCAAAAGCAGTCAAGTTCATTATTAAACTTGAGTTTATATTACAAACAAAAAAGTTTATGTGCATATGTATTTTATATATATATATATATATATATATATATATATATATATATATATAAAATTACAATACCAGAAATACAGTAAGATGGTACAGGGATAGCACCTACAAAAAGATGGCATAATACAGGGAAGGCAGCAGCATGTATAGGGCAATATAAAAAGTATTTAACAGGCAGAGTAATAAATGCATGGACTAAACTATCAAAGGCAACACAAATATTGTGGATGAGTTAAAGAATGCATGAAACAGTCTTAAAAGAAACAAAAAAAATTGTTAAAAGCACTTAAGGACAAATTACAAAGGCTAATTCTCACCTTCTGCCTAATCTAATGCAATGCAATCTTAGCAGCAGGAAAGAAATGTTAAGTATAACATTAGACATGATTTGCAGCTGCAACTTCTGCATTGCTAAAATGGGGGAGATAATGGATGATTTCAGCAGCTCCCCCCTTTCTGGAATTATCAAATATGAAACTGATAACTTACCCTTTCCTCATTACATAGCCATAGAACGAGTTCAGGATACATTTGTGAGCAAGCTGGAGAGATTCATACAGGATCTCCATGTTCTTGCAGCGTTTAACTTCTGCAGCATCTCCACTCTCCATAGCCGCTGTAAGTTTCTTTTTCCAAACCTACATAAAGATTCACAATTTTTATAAATACATTTTTAAATACAGCTATATCCTTTCCATACCCCCACACACCAATACACATCAACAACCTCCTCTAACCCTCTCCCCAATAAACAACACAGCTTTTCACGTATCTCCTCCCAGCTTTTCCCCTATACCCTCCCATTTTATTCAAGCCACAAACTGGCCTCCTCACCTCCTATGAAACCACACTTGACAACAGTACCCTCACCTGGTAATAAAAAACACTCCGCATGGTACGCATTATTCATTACCTATCTACTCAAATGTGGAGATGTACATTCTAACCCCGGCCCACCCTCTAATCCTAACCACAAGAGTAACCCCAAAGATTTAAACATACTTGCACTTAACCTTAGAAGTATATGTAAATAAAATAGCCCCACTGCATGCCTGGAGTGATCACAATAAACGGGACATACTAGCCCTTACTGAAACATGGCTACATCCCAATGTAAAAGACTCAGAAATAATACCTCCAAACTTTGCAATAACCAGAAGAAATGGATCTAAAAAAGGGGGGGAGGGATAACACTTCTATATCCCTCTACATTCAACATCACACCCTACACCAGTAATATACCCATCTTTGTCAGTGCTGAAGTACTAATCTCCTTTTTGAACCTCAATATATCAAAAATAATTTGCATAATAGTAGTATATATCCCACCAGGTAACAATATACCAGTGTCAGAAAAAAAATTCCTGTACATCCCAAACAATAAACCTTGAAACAATCTTAGGAGATGCAAACCATAGCTTCCGACTCCCCCACAAATAGTATAAATCTGTATGTTTTTTCTCAGCTTATCAAAGCTCCAATAAGATACAGCAAAGTTCTCATCTACCAATCCATCTTAGACTGGATTCTAGTATCCCACCATGCCAATTACCCCTCTTCTGGTACACTGTCCAACACCCTGAGCAATCATCTGCCAGCTTACTCCCTTAGAACAAACTCCTAACAACTAAGAGTACACACTATTAAATCAGTTAGGAACTCTATTTTTGTCAGCATAAATTCAACAAACTGCTGCAGGAAATAGACTGGACACCCCTTAAACAACCACCCCTTAATGATGCTGTACTACACTTTATTATACCATGATTCCCCCCAAAACGTGCACGCTAATTGGCCAGCGTGCCCGTTGTAAATCAAGTTATACTAATGGAAAAAGGTCTGGTCGCCCGGACTTTTTTCCATTAGTATAACTCGTTTTTTTAAAACACTGTCTCATATGTTAACATTTAACATAGCGAGACAAAAAAGCAACGGAGAAAGCAAGATCTCCGTTGCTTTTTTTTAGTGTCTCGCTATGTTAAATGAGGAGATGTCCGTTGCTTATTTTAAAACTGTCTCGCTATGTTAAACTCATTTAACATAGCGAGACACTAAAAAAAAAGCAACGGAGATCTTGCTTTCTTTTGCCCACAGCTCTGATGTACTGCGCAGGCGCGCAGTACATCAGAACTGCCGCGGATGCCAGACATCTGCGGAAGGGCAGTAAACAGGCATTATACTATGCCATTATTTAAGAAAAGGAATAGTTTCTTTCTTAAATAATGTCATATAATAAGGTATATTAAATCACGGTTGGCTTTATTTGGTCAGCTTCGACCAAACCACACCAACTTGGTAATTTAAACAACCACCCCTTAATGATGCTGTACTACACTTTAATAACACCTTCCTTCACATACTTAATACACTAGCTCCCATTCATATGAAAAGAGTCAAAAATAACTCAGCACCATGGCTCTCTAAGGAATGTAAACACCTGATGAAGCAAAGGGACCTAGCCTGGTCAACCTGGAAACAAAACAAAAATGAACAAAATCATGTTCAACTCAAGCCTAGAAAGCTTAATTTTGTATCGCACAGCTGAATGCATTGACAAAAACATACATAATGGTCACTGTCATGAAGTCGTGTCTGCAGTTATGTGAAAATGACAAAAATGAACATGAACACAAGGAGAACAGAGTACACCCACTGTTGAAATGGATCACACTACAGTCAAGGGATCACAAAGCAGTCAAAATCTCACCCTTACTCTCATACTGCTACCATCCCTTCAGTGTCCAAGTACCTGAAATCTGCCCCCAGCATTCCCTAAATCCAACAAAAATCTGAGCAGTGATTACATAACACCACTCAAAATGCCCACTCCCCATCTCACTGTTTAATGCAGCCAAATCCACACTGGTGCATCTGTACTACCATCTCTTCCATTCAGCTCTACCCACCTTTTGCATCCAAATGAAAACACAACCTCCCCCCATAAAGTATACTCGTCTAATATTTTATAATAAATACATTAGTGGAAAGGCAGTATCAAGATTTACAAAACATTAAGACTGCTCTTTCCAAGGGGTTCATGCAGTCACACTTTCGTCTCCTGGTACAAACCTTATGCAATCCTTTAAATTCGTATCTCCTGTCACGGAATGCTCGCACAGTATCCACATAGAAGGAATTTTCCCTCTGACAGATAGTAGTCACACGTTCTTCAATACGTGTAATGTGTACTTTTTTGTAGGCTTTTCGACAGTAATCTAAGATGATTAAAAAAAAAGTCCACAATCAAAAGTTCAGCAAGATATTTCCACTGTTATACAAGTTTACTGACTTGAGGCATAATAAAAATAGCGTAAAACCAACCTGAAATTGCTTTGCACATTTCACATTCATAACTGAAAATGAGAACACTGATCATTACTACTGCTATTGTAGAAGTCTTATCACAAAATGGACTGCTAGCTAGCCAGCCAGAAAAAAAGAAGTTATGTACTCACCATAATGTTCCATCTGTATTGTCAATTTTTCCATCTCTCCTCACATATGGGTTCATATCTGATCAATTGGATCCAACTCGGCCATTAGCAAGCTCTTGGCAACCCAAAAGCTCTTGGATACCTCCCCTTACCCATAAAGCATCTCTCCTGATTACCTCAGATCTTGTTTGCAATGATTACATCCATACAGAAAGAGGAATGTTAATATCTAACACCCAGTAGGTTCTTAAAGGAGACCATTTCTGGCGAATAATGAAAACCAATCTAACCCTTGAGATTCTATTCCCGTTCAACTAGGAGCCCCAAGGAAGGGGGTTGGAGGGTGGAGATGTGAGGAGAAATTAAAAAATCGACAATACAGATGGAACATTATGGTGAGTACATAACTTCTTTATCTGATATGGGACAGAGTACCCAGCTACCTTTACCCTGGGTGGACTTGAGGGAGAATATTCCTCAGAACCATCACACCAAAGGAGGCCCTTCCCCAGGAGACAAAATTTAACTTGTAATGAGTGATAAAAGAATGATGATTTGCCCATATGGCTGCTGCACAAATCTCATCCAAAGCAGCATTTGTCTGGAAGACTGCAGGTATTGCAATTGCTCTGGAAGAATGAGCCTGAATGGATTTGTTGGGTTTCATACCTTTGGAGGTGTAAATAAAGGAAATACAACTAGAAAGCCATTTTGACAGAGTAACTTTGAAAACTGGTAGGCCTTTTCTAGGGCCTGCAAATGCAATAAACAATTGGCTTGCTTTCCGAAAAACTTTAGTTCTATGTAAATAGAAACTTAACTGTCTATGAACATCCAACAGATGTAATACGTATTCACCCTTACTACTAAAATTTAGAAAGAAAATAGGCAAATGGATAGTCTGATTTATACTTATTTGAGAAACAACTTTTGGCAAGAAACAGGGATTGGTACGCAAAGAGACTCTTGTCTTTGTGAAAGATCACGTAAGGCGGCTGGGAAGATATTGCCTGTAATTCTGATATGCATCTCGCTGATGTGATAGCCACCAAAAAGATAATTTTCCAAGATAGGAACTTGACATGACAAGATGCTGCAGGTTTGAAGGGTGGTTGAAAAATCAGATGTAGAATGAAATTTAGGTCCCAAGGGGAAGAAAGATCCTTGTGGGGAGGTCTTAACAACATGGTCCCTTTTAGTAAGGTTTTGAAAAGTCTGCGGGAGATTAAAGATAAGTTGTCTACTCCAATGTGAAAATCTGACATGGCCACTAACTGGACCTTAATGGTAGATGCTGCAGTCCCGTTATTGAAAAGGTGGGCTAGAAATTCCAAAATTAATTGAATGGTAGCCGTGATAGGATCCATATTCTGTAGTTCAGCCCAGATTACAAACCTTTTCCATTTACTCCTATATAGTTTTTGTGTAGATGACTTATGGGAGCATATCAAAATATGCCAGACTGGGAAGGACAGCATAGGTTGTCTGGCAATTAACAGAACTTTAAGAACCAAGCGAGCTTGAGGTTGTGACGGTTTGGATGAAATATTCCTGTCGGATGTGACAGTAGGTTTGAAAAGGGTTCCAGAATCCAGGGTTCCTTTTGTAGATAGGCCAGAGGAAAGGAAACCAGATTTGTCAAGACCAATATGGGGCAATGAACATTACTTTTCTCTTCTACCCGTTAGCTTTCTGAAGGAATTTTTACAAATAATGGAATGGAGGGAAAAGCATACAGTAGTCCAGGAGGCCAATCATGTACTAGAGCATCCCTTGGGGACTGCCCCGGTGGGGGAATTAGGGCAAAGTATCTGCTACATTTGTTGTTCAGGGGAGAGCCAAAGAGGTTGCAGCAAGGCTGGCTCCATGTTCAGAAAATGTTCTCTGCTACATTCTGGTTGAGGGGGCATGAGAATGGCTTTGCTCAACTTGTCCACTATGACGTAGCAGTTCACATTCTGGGAAGGTTCAACGAGAAAATGGTTGGATGAGATTGCCCGTTGCCACACACTCTGAGCACTTCCAGACACAGAGGGTATGATCAGATTCCTCCTTGTTTACTTATGAACTATACTACAGACATGTCTAACTGAACTTCTACCATCCCCAGAGGAAGAGCAGTCTGAAATGCCTGCAACACTAGAAACATCGCTCTCATCTCTTGATGTTTATTTGGAGCTTGGCCTCTTCTGTGGACCAGGTGCCTTGGATAGTCTTCCCCAGGTAATGCCCCCCCCCCCCACATCTGGGAAGCATCCATGGTCACCATAGCCTGCGGTTGAGGGGAAGCAAAAGGTAGATTTTGTGCCACCTGTTCTGAACAAATCCAGCACGAAAGATTCTTTCTGCATATATCTTATCAGAATCTGGTGAGACGCTGGTTGGTGAATTACTGACCAATGAGCAGCCAGAGGCCATTGCAGAATTCGCATGTGAAACCTGGTTAGTGGAACTAGCACAATCGCTATGGCCAAAGATCCTAATGCCTGTCGAACATGGCGGGCAGGTACTTTCTTGTTCCCAATTAGTCTTGAAGTTTGCCATCTGATTGTCAACGCCCTTGAAGGGGGAAGTCTCGCAATAATTTGATTAGTGTCCAGTAGTGCCCCTATGAACTCTAGTGTCTGACTGGATTCTGAGAGACACTTTTGATAGTTTATGGTTATGCCTAACTCGGATCATAGATGAAGAACAGAGCATCTTGCATGTATAAGCAGATTCCTGGTCAGGGCAGAAATGATTCAGTCGTGTAACTAGGGAAACACTCACAATCCTTGTCGTCACAGGTGAGCCACAACCACTGCCATGCATTTTGGGAACACTCCGGGGGTGGTAATGAGACCAAAGGGCACTGCTCTGAACTGGTAATGACTGGCTCCTAGCCAGAAACGTATATATCATCTGGAGTGCCTGTCCATTGTTATATGGTAGTGCACATAAGATTTAGAGAGCACATCCAATCATCTTGTTCCAAAAAAGGAAGTATGGACTTTATCATGACCATTCAGAACGTACATTGACAAACCAACTTGTTCAATCTGCTGAGCTCCAAGATTGGTCTCCAGTCCCCTGTTTTTTTTTGTAACCAAAAAGAACCCAGAGTAAGTTCTGAATCCTCTCTGATCTCGGGGGATCTCTTGTATGACTCTTTTAGCAGCTTTCGAATATGACAGACTTCCTGATCCCTTGACTGGATGGAACATCTGGGATTTTTTTGTTGGGAGGGGGTTGATAAGAAAAGGAAATTTGGTAACCCCTGGATATTATCCTCTGCAACCACAGATCGGAAGTTATCTTTTACCAGGCTCTCCAGTGCAGAGAGAGTTGACCCTCGATTGCCTCCAGAGGTAGACAATCGGGCCTCCTTTCAGGAGCACTGAAAGGACTCCCGGGACCTTTGATTCTACAGACCTTCTCTGCCACAAGGGCAACGTCTTCCATTTCCCCAGTTTCTCACTCTGATTCTGGGAGAAACCCTCCATGTGCGTCTTGGTAGGACTCTCAGACTTCTTGAACCACATCTCTACCCTTGGGATAAGGTCTCTGAGAAGCCAAAATATGTATCCCATGGAAGAAAGGGTCTTACCTTCCTTCTAACATCTGGATAGCATATCTTTGACTTTGGGGCCAAATAGGGACATGCCAAACACAGCATTGACGAACAAAGACTTAAAAGGTTCTGCAAAATTGAGAAGGCGCATCCAAGCATGCCTTCACATAGAAATGCCTCAACCCGCCTCCCTGCTCATTCCCTCAGCTGCATGTGCAATGAGCCGCATGGAAAAGTTAGCTACTGAATGTAGGGTGGCTAACTGGGAAGCTACTTTATGTTTAGCTGCCTCAGCAACTGCTCCTTCTACAGTATCAGAGCTCCTTGATCAGATCCCTTTGCTATCAGTGGGCAGAGTCACCCAAGAAGTAGATGGGTGGGAACCAAAGGCAACTAGGTACACCAACTCCTCAGGTGAAGGACTGCTGGACTGCCAGCCACCCCTCTGCTTGAGAATCTCCAGAATCTCCCCAAAGGAAATGTCCTCAGGGGGTGACTGTGGTGAATCCTTCACCCTCAGCGAGGTCAGTGTCTTCCATGGTTGACTCCTCTGTGGAATCCAAATGCTTCCTCTTGCATAAGCTCTTCCTATGGATTCCTCGGTTGTGTAGGAGAAGTTTTGGAAGAGTCAGGGGTACCCGGATACTTATCATGGTGCCCGAAGTCCCGCTGTCCCTGCGGAACTTAGTGGTGAGAAGAGGAATGCAGGGAATCTTGCTGGGATAATGGATCCAAGGGGGCAGGTGACTTCCTAGTTGCAGACGCAGGTATAGCCCTCCTCAAGGGCCCAAAGGCTGACTGTTCCTGAATGGACAAGGACTCCAGCTCCAACCAGCTCCAATAGGCCATACTATCGGGATGGGATTCCCTCCAGTTAAGAAGACTGCTCACCAGGGGTTGAAGCTGGAGCCAAGCTGACTGTCAACAGAGCTCCGAGGTGCAATGATTGCTCCAAAGACCTGGGAGTCGAGCACATTTGGGGTTTGCAGGACTCACTACAGCTCCGGGAACTCTCCAGCTCTGAAAAAAACAAGAAGCTCCAAGCAAAAGCCTGATCCAAGGAAGAAGACAATTTCAGATCAGATGTAAAAGATACTGGATGTATAGGATCTGACCGCTCTGACACTTGCCCTGAAGTCATAAGAGGAGGAGGAAGAGGGGGAGTGGGACAGCTTAGACAGAGTTGGTACCACTACGGTCAAGGGGGACTTAGTGATGCCCTGCTCCCAAAAATTCTTCTAAACCATCCATTCCACATTTGGTTCAGTAAGGTTCCTAGTCGAATGGTACGAAGAGGAAGATGAGGATCCTGGTCTTGATAAAAAGAGGGAAGGTACCCTCAATGGAACTTGATCATATGATGGACAGTACCATGTCCTCAGTAAAACCAAAACAGATTTAAATGGGCTAGTTGTCGGATCCGATCTATCCTTAGTAGATAAGAGTCGGAGGCAAAGAAGTGAAGGCTGGAGCAGAAGGCTTTAGTCGGATCGAGACTCTCCTGAACCGGGAGATTTGGACACTTCTTTTTCGGCTCCGAAGAGTCTGTCAGTGCCAAAGACGGTCTCTGTTTTCCCCTGTCCAAACATTTAGAAGCCAAGGATGAAGTCGAGTTCGAATTAGTAGATTTTGTTTTAGAGGATGAACCAGATTTCTCTTTTTCTCCAGAAAAATCCTCCCCAAAGGTGGAAGGCAACATGCCCCTTAAAATTAGCTTATTCTTCCTCTCTACTAAAGCTTGATGACTGAAGTGGCAAATCACAATCCTCTTGTAAATGAAGGGTGCCAAGACAATACATGCACAAACAGTCCAAATTGCTGAAAGGAATTTTATGTCCGCACTTTGCATTTATTTGAAACCATCTGGATTCTCTGGTTTCTTCGCCATGACACAAAGAAGGGACAGGCAGAGGATCCACTCACACAAAAACACACAATCACAGAAAAAGGATACTGAAAAAAAGCTTTTTTTTCAAACAGACAGAAACAGAAGAGGGAAGAACCTACTAACAATAGTAGGTTCATAGGTAGCTACTAGGCTATCGGCCCTGGGGCCTATAAAAGTCCAGCCAAAAAGGTACCCTGGCTTTTGCCACCCAAGAAAATTATTTTCCTGTGCCACTGTCGAGCAGAGCCACAGAGGTGATCCCCGGGGTGAATTTCCTATTTCCCATTCAATCATCAAGATTTTTCCAAGCATGCTAATGAGGAGCTTTGTTTGATATAGATAGGTAGTTTATTCCAGAGTATGGGAAGTCTCTGGGACAGGAATCTATCTCTCCGGCATGTTCTGTTTATTGTGGTGACAAGGTTTAGGTCCCTAGAGCATGTAGCTCGGAGGGATTGGGATTTCTTTAAGTGAAGCATGTCCAACAGCTCTGGGTTTGACATAGCTTTGTATGTTAGGCAGAAATCACCTCTGAGTAGGCGATATGCGACGGAGTAAAGCTGGAGTTTTTTGAGACTGTCTGCGTAGGACATCTGTTTGAGGCCGGTAATCCTCTTTGCGAGGTATTTCTGCGGCCTTTTCAAATGTTGTAGATGTCATGTGAGGTACATACCAAAAGGGGCATTTGTACTCTATAATGGGTCTAATGAGTGATGAGTAGAGGGGGACAATGACCTCTTTTTTTCTGGATGAGAAACCTTTTGTGATGAGGTGTGCCACGTAGAATGATCTCCTGACTACTGTGGCGATGTGATTATCAAAGGAGAGACTACTGTCCACCTGTGTCCCAAGGTCTCTTATCACACTTTCGGTGTTAGTATACTACCGCCTATGTTGTGGTTCATGGGTACAGAGTTTTTACCAAAGGGCAAAGGGGATGACAATGCACTTTTTCGCATTGAGCTTGAGGCCATGGCTTTGACACCAGGCATCTGTCTCAGTGAGGCCCTTTTGTAGGATGTCCACATAGTTAGGAATTTCGATTATGGCTTCTAGTTTGCAGTCATCTGCGAACTTCGTTAGCCAAAGACGTTCTGTGTTAGCCTGTACTTCAGAGAAGTAGATACCAAACAGGAGAGGACCCAGGACTGAACCCTGTGGTACTCCACTTGTCACTGGTCTGAAGTCGGATTTGGAGTCTGCTACTTTCAGTGTGGGTTCCGTCAGTGAGCCAGGTGGCAACCTATCTTGTGACATAGGGATTTATACCTAGTTTAGTGAGTTTATCTATAATTCCAGAGTGGGGGATGGTGTCGAAAGCCTTGGCAAGATTTAGATAGGCTGTGTGAACCACCTTACCCTTGTCTACGGCTTTGGTGACTGCTTCAAAGAAGTCTATCAGGTTTAGGAGACATGATCTGCCTTTTACAAACCCGAACTGGGTGGGGTACAGAGTTTGGAGATTACCAATGTCTTTGTTCATACGTTCCATGATGATGCGTTCGATGGCCTTGCAGACCAGGCTCATCAGGCTAATGGGGCAGTAGTTCCCGGGTCTGTGGTGGCTCCCCCCTTGTGGAGTGGGATAACCGTCTCTGTGCGCCATTCAGCAGGCACAAAGCCTGAGGTGAGGCTATGATTAAACATGGTATTTAGGTGGGGTGCCAGTTCATTCTATAGTTCGTGTAGAACGCAGCCTGGGATGTTGTCTGGTCCCATGGATGCTGTGTTCTTGGCTTTGGAGAGTGTGGTTTTTACCTGTGCAGCCGTGATTACAGGAACTTTGCATTCTTCTGGTAAACAGATCGGCTCTTTAGGGGGTGAGAGGGGGGTAAAGTTAGCACTGAACCTATCTGCCAAGATGTTGGCAATATCAGTTGGGTCTGTATATTTAGTGCCATTGTGCTGTAATTCAGAGCAGATCTGAGTGTTGCCATTGAGATTCTTGACATAGCTATAGAATGCTTTGTGGTTGTCTTTAGAATCAGTGGCGATTTTGTTTTCGTAACTAGCTTTGGAGGATTTTATCAGGGATCACAGCTTCTTACTGAGGCTGACCAGGGAGCTCCTCCACGCATGGGATTTTACTCTCTTTTGCAACAGTTTCTTCCTTCTGTTTTACAGTTTGTTTATGACAGGGGACCACCAGATCGGCTTCCTTTTTGTGGAGGATAGCGTCTTGGTTCTGTTTGGGGTAGCACGATCCATGCACTCATGTAAGTGCTTATAAAGTGTAATTGTATAGGATTCAGTAGTCGTAACTTTAAAGTCCATCTGCATGGGTGTCATGAAGTTCACCTCTTCTGTCTTAAGAAGCATGAAGTTGGCTTTGGAGAAATTTTTTACCATGGTTTCCTTAATGGGGGGTGGGGGCAGGATGTGGATATCTAGGGTAATTAGCTTATGGTCAGATCGGACCAATGAGGAGTTGACATCAGGTGTGGAACACCGGTCACTCATGTTGGTAATGACTAGATCTAGGATACTGTTGCCCCTGGTGGGGGTGTGGATAAGTTGATCCAGGGCATTGGAGTTTATGAATTATAGAAAGCGTTGAGCGAAGGAGTTGGTACATGAGTAGTTTTCCCAGTTAATGGTGGAGTATTTGAAATCGCCCATTATTAGGGTGTTTGGTTGAACCCTAACATTTTCCAGTACATCAAGAAAAGAGGAGTGGGAATCCTGGGGCATGGTGGGTGATGTGTAGCAAGCTACAATTTGGATTGCAGTTTTGCCCAGAGTTAGTTGCACTTGGATAACCTCGGCTGCATTATGCTGAGCAACTAGCCTGGAGGTGTGGATATCCTTAATGAATATGGACACACCTCCGATTTTGGTGTTCCGGTCAAGGTTACATGGCAGAAAAGTGTGGTACCAGTTATAGCCTGGTAGTGCAGGGGTGCTCTCTGGAGCCAGGTCTCAGTCACTGCATAGATATCAATGTTCTCCATTTTAAGGAGTGCCTCGAGTGAGTGCATTTTGAGATTTAGACTTCTAGCACTGAGGAGCATCACCCTCAGTTTTTGCTTGCCTATTCCTGTTACGATGGTGAATTTGTCATTTGAACCTTGCCTAAAAAGGCACTATAGGGGCGGCAAGAACCTTAGCTAGTATCTGGAATCCCAGGGGTGACAGGTGCAGGCCATCTCTGGCAAAGCATCGTGGTTTGTCGACCATGTCATCCCAGGCAGACAGATACTGGATCCCTTTAGAATGGCACCAGAAGCTTAGCCAATTGTTGAAGTCAATCATTTTGGTCTTGTACTGCGGCATCATTCTGGGTGACGGCAGAATGCTACTCAGGGCTAGTGTCATACCTGCCTGGGCTACAAGATCGGAGAGCTCTTCCATGTCTCTTTTCATGTAGTCCAGGGAGGTATGTCTCAGGTCGTTCACACCAACATGGACAATGACAGAGTCATATTTGTACTTGTTGTGGAGTGACCTAAGTGCGTGGGTTATGTGGCGGATCCTGGCACCCGACAGGCAGCTGACAGTAACCTTCTCCTTGTTTAGCCTGGTGAGTGGGACATCGGTGTGCCTGACTATAGAGTCACCTATGACTAGTGTGTTGGGTACGTTGTTTTGCCTTATTGGCTGTGTTAAGTGGCACACTGAGTCTGCGGGCTGTGTGTCATTTGGGTTGTGTTGGGGGGGGGGGTTGCTTGCATTTCTGCTTTGGAGGTCTCTGTTGCTGGAGCAGATTATTATTGAGAGCCTCTGCGAATGTTTTGGTGTTTCTATGTGTGGATTTTGGTGGTGTAGATTTAGTGAGACTATGTGATGAGTGTGGTGTGGTGCAAGTGTTTACCTTCTCCTTTTGACTGTCAAGTTCAGTCTTGATTGGAGAGAGCTTTACCTCCAGTTTGGCTAGATAAGTGAATCTCTCACAGGTTGTAGTGTTGGGTGGTAGGAGGAGAGGGTTGTCTGTGTACATGAGGCAATTTCTACATTGCCCCAAGATGCCCAGATTCATCAAATAGACAGGAGAGAACAATGGGAGCTGACCCTTGGACATGCCTGAATAAAAAAATATTTTCCTTTAGATAAGTGAGGAAAGTGAGTACAAGAGCTGTTTTTCTCTAAGCAAGTGAGGAAAGTAAGTACCAAAACTGTTTTCATCTAGGTAATGAGGAAGGTTGAGTGCTGTAGTAATTAGTAGGTTATTTAGTGCTTACAAGTTCTGAACAAGTGCTGATCACGAATAAGCAAATTCAAGTGCTAAAACTAAGAATCTGTATCTGGACTAAACTAGTTACAGGAAAGGAGTGCAAATGTGAGCTTTTAAATCAGAAAGTTGAGAGAGATGGAAAAACTGCCCAAATGGTCTATAACTAGTAGTAGTTAAGGAAATACCTAATAAAGGTAAAGGGGAGGGAAGTAACCTATAAAACTTACTTGGCAGGAAAGGGAGATGAAACAAAAGTAATCTAAATAAAAATGGTTATACTGCGAAACGGAACTACAACTACTAGGGAGAGAGAGAAGGATAAAGTGCACTAGAAATTTACAAAAATAGGAGATAAAAACAATTGAATTATACAACCTTATACCAAGAGCTAGCTGGTACAACCACTTCTCCATAAAGTGGTAAACGAGATCTCAGGTAATTGGGAGAGATGTATTATGGGTAAGTGGAGGTATCCAAGAGCTTTTTTGGTTACCACAAACTTGCTAAAGGCCAAGTCGGATCTGATGGATTGGATCCCAACCCATATGTGAGGATGAGATGAAAAATTGACAATATCAGATCAGAAGCTTTTAAATAAAAAAAAAACGGGTATACACAGACTCGTGACTTCCACATAATGATGCTTGTGATTATGCGGTCAGTTTTAACCAAGGAGAAAAGGGCTGAAAAGTTTTAAGTGATCAAAAGCAATGGGGTTAATTCTTCTACCATATCTAAGCATGTGTGCCTGTGTGCGTGAGAGACACTACATAAAACCCCATTTTATATATATATATATATATATATATATATATATATATATATATATATATATATATATATATATATATACACACACACGGTCACAGACATACCATTCAGTAAAGACTCCGGGAAAGACCCAGCTAAGCTACTGTTTTCACTAAACCTAAACAACAAAACAAACACTGGAATTGGATCTTCCAAAATAAAAATATCCCAAACAAGACAAGAACCAGGCTGCCCTAAGCTCTCTCACAAATCATGTTTAATAAAGGCAATAAAACAAACACTGTGGTAGCAGCAACACAATAAAAACTTTCTGAAAAATAAACTCTCCACAGTTGAGCGCATCTCAGTCTCTCTGTCCCTCAGAAGTTAAGTGTCTCTTACAGATATACAAACTAAATAAATCTATTGGCCATAATCTTTATAGCTACATTCCTGCTCTTGCTTGGAACAATCTCCCACTATTCCTCAGATCCATTCACCAAGTCCAGGAGTTTAAGTTCTAAAAAATTACCCATGTAGTACCTGGATATGTCACTGTACTCACCCTACTTGAATTTCCTCCCTAATTCCTCATACTCTATGGACAATCACTTTTTTTCTTTCCTCTTATTTATGTTTCTATCCTCATTTCTCTTGCACATTTTATATTGTAATTTTTCAAGTAGTCGTCTTCTCTTTGCATATATAGCTGTTATATTTATTTCTGTTGTTGTCTTTCAGCTTTTCCCGGTTAGGGGTCGCCACAGTGGAACTCCGGTCCGCGAATGATTGGCAGTAGATTTTTGCGTGCCGAGTTGCTAGCCCTGATGCACAACTTTCAACGAAGGTACGCCCATTCACGCATGTCTCCACACAGAAGACGCTCTAGCTGAGAATCGAACAGGACGTCTTACTGTGAGGTGACAACGTTATTTATTTCTGTATGTATTTATTATTTATATTGTCTAACTCTTGTGGAGCTTTTCTCCCCGGGCCTCCACTGAAAAAGGGCACTAGCTCAGTTGGACTAGCCTGGTTAACAAATGTCAAATAAATAATAAATAAATATGTGGGAGTAGACTAAAAATAAAATACAAAATACTGAGAAAATGGAAGCTCTTGTTCATTGATATGGATAGCAAGATAGAAGCAATGAAAATATTTTAGTCCCTTTAGTTTTATATACAGGTTAGACATTCTACCAACCAGAGAAGTTGTGGATAATAATAAAGAGTTGAAGGAACTTACCTGGGAGGGGAAGAGGCCAAGGGTTACATGGGATAAGCTGATCCTTCCAACAGAATAATGCTGTTTAGGATAACCCAATAGGAAGGGAAATCATTGAGCTACACAGTTAATTGTCATATACATAACACAAGCAGAAAGCTATAATTCAAAGTGGAAAGGGATGATAAAATGAGAAATTCAAGAAATAAGGAAAGAGTGGGATTTTAGATGTAGATCCTTAAAGAATATTAGTCATAAAGTAGCAGAAAAGTATTCTAATACCTAAGCCAACATGAGAATGGAGAAAGGAGAAAAGGAGATTTTGCTGATAGTGATGACTGCAATTATGGGTGCGGAGAAAAGGCAAGAGGGGACTGGAATTCACTGGAGAAAACAGGAAAAGGAATCAAGGTATTGGGCACAAATAACTAGAGAGAAAAAGGTAATAGAATGAGAAGAGGCAAGAAGACATTTGGACTATAGGCTAGAGACTGCCTTCCCCACATCAGGGACTGATATCAGAATATATGCAAATAGAATGGGATAGAGGGGTATTAAGAGAAAAGCCTGCTCTGGGAAAGTTCTTAGTTGAATCTAGAACAGAAGCTGCTGTTAAGGGATAATTAGTAGGGCATATAAAATATACTGCACAATGACTACAGGAATCAGAGGATGTTAGAAAAGATTGAAGAGAGACTGGATAAACCATTCATAAGGAAACAGTAGGAAGACATACTGATGCCCCTCTAACCATGCTGAACAAGGGCAAGACAATATTTAGTTGTTAGGATCCGCCAAATTGCACACACACTCGAGTCACTGCACCACAGGTATCAGTATGTTTCATCATAGTTCATGTAGGTGTAAATGACCTGAGAAGTACCTCTCTAGACTACATGAAGAGAGGCATTATAGATCACTCTCTGACTACATGTCTCAGGCTGATATGAGCTTAGCATTTAGCAGCATATTACCTTCACCAAGGATGATGCCACAATACAAACAAAAGATGATCGATTTTAACAACTGGCTGAGTTTCTGGTGTCATTTTAAGGGAATACTATATCTATCAGCAGGAGAACACGTGGCATCATACTACGTTGCTTTGCCAAGGATGGTCTGGGCCTGTCCCCTCTAGGCTTTCAAATACTGGCAAAACTTTTTCCCCCACAGAGCCTTTTTTAGGCAGTGCCAAACTAACAAACCTACAGACATAGCAAAATACAACTTGAGGTTCTGTTGAGTTTGACTGTTCAGTGCCAGCATCCTAAACAAAAAGCTAAACTCCCTCCAACCCCACCTCACCCTGGAGAATATAGACATCTGTGCAGTTACCAAGACATGGTGTAAAGCTGCAGAGATTACCCCAGCAGTGCAAGGTTACAATGCCTGCACACTTAGACTAGCAGCTGCACAAACAGGGGCTAAAGGTGGAGATGTCCTGATAGATATCAAGCACACCTCTAGGTTAGTTAAACAGGATGATGCACTGGATTTTGTCAACATGCAGGTCACCAGAGATAAAATCCTGTACCATATCCTAGCAAGCTATAGGTCACCCTCTATGTCCCACGAAACTTATAGTCCATACTTGAACCTAGTGGGGAAACTCACCATTCAACCGAACACCTTGCTCATTGGGGACTTCACCTTCTACAAACGGGGAATCCTACAAGGCTCCAATGCTGCAAGCAGAGATTCCAGGACTTTGTAAATACAAACACCCTTAACCACTTAGTACATACAGACAGCAGAGGTTCCAAAATAGTGGACCTTGTACTCACAAATATAGAAGAATGCTGCACCACCCCAATGTCACGCCCTCCCTGGTAAGGTCCGAACATAAAGCTGTCTCCTTTGAAATCAAAATCAGCCTGGTAACCCCAGTAAACCCAGTAATAGTTCGGAACTATTCCTAGGCAAACCTAAGTCAGTTTGTAAAAATGTATTGCCTCTCCAAACCCACAGGATACAGCTTCCTGTGCAGAATTGTTTACAGGAACTCTGTACAATATCAATGGCTGCATAGAGGCAACTGTACCTACCAGAAGTAAGCCCAAAGCTAACACCAAAAACAAACCACTCTGGTGGCATCCAGATTAAACATGACAGAAAACAAAAGAAAATAAAATCATGGCTAAAATCAGGAAGTGCAACTCTCATAAAGATGAGAACCCTCTCATCACAATAAACAGACATTTAAGAGGGATAATGGAGTCCAATAAAGCTAAGCTTGAGGTCAAAATAGTCTCCCTGGCAAAAGGTAACCATAAGGCCTTCTTCAGCTATGTCAGAAACCTCAAAGGCAGCATAAAGCAGTGTGCTGAACTAGTGGTTTATGGTACCACATTCCTTGAGGCAGGCAATTTACAGAATCTGCTGGCTGAAAAATTCAGTTCTAGCTTTATTCCCAACTCATCTCCAGTCACCTTCCAAGATATACCTTCAAACATAACCCCTCCAGGTATAGACAGCATGTCCTGTCTGTGCTCACAAAGGCCAAGAAAACAGCTTCAATGGGCCTTGGATGATATCCCAGGATGCCTCCAGTGTCTAAAATGGGACCTTTCAGGGCCAATGGAGTTACTATTTAACTAGTTTTAACAACAGGCATCATGCCATGAGACTGGAGGACTGCAACGGTCATCCTTCTTCATAAAGGTGGGCCATCAGCAGATCCCAGAAACTACAGACCCATTAGTCTGACTAATCTTATATGCACAGCCATAGAAAGAATCATCATGGAAATGATCAGTCATAGGAGATTTTCAGACACTGAAAGCTAAACTGGGATGGATCCAAAGGAAGGTCATGCCTACTGAACCTGGTGGACTTTAAGAAGATTACGAAGGCAATGGATGTGGGCAAAACAGTGCATACTGCCTACCTTGACCAGGCTAAGACATTTGATAGAATACCCCACTTCAGCATTGTTAACAAATTTAAGGAATTGGGCATGAACCCCTATATAACATGCTGAATAGCGGAGCTGGCTCTCAGATAGGACCCAGGAAGTAAGGATTGGTGATACCACCTCCTCAAAAAGGGACATCACCAGTAGAGTCCCTAAAGAATCTGTGCTGGGCCCGCTCCTCTTTGGCATCTACTTCTCAGCAGTCAAGACTAATGTCATAGGCTTCTGGGTGACCAAGTTCACAGACGATTGCAAACTGGGATCAGTCACAGAAAGCCACCTAAGACGCTAACACCTTAGAACTGGGTCTAACAGACAAATGACTGGTGCCAAAGTCATGGTTAAAACTCAATGCTAATACATGCATTATAGTTCCTTTTGGGAAGTCATCCACCCCAGGAAACTGCCTCATCAACAAACACCTAAAAGAGTTGATCCACTAGTCAGGGATCTTGGAACATATATAGACAGTAACCTGGCCTTTGACCAACATGTATCCAAGGTAGTAAGGAAACCCTTCTATGTTGCTCAACTTATAAGTGAATGTTATCGACTTCTAGGGAAGTCATTGTACAACTATACCTGGCCATCATCAGACTTAACTATAATACTCCCTTTAGTATGTACCTGACAAGACACATGCAGCAACTGGAACATCCACAAAGGCTCAAAGGACACCGGGCATAAACACAACATCCTATGGGGATCACCTCAAAGCCCTATCTCTGTATAAATCTCCTAAAGACTACTGAGAGGAGATCTATGCCTGGCATATAAGGCATCCCCGGACCCCACTCTGATGGACCTTTTGCACATTAGCAAAACAAGCCGTATCAAAACTTTTAGATCTAAAGATTTAAACTTTGCTTGCAACATAAATGGGACATGTTGGACAGACAGATCTGTACCTCAGAGAATTCCCTTTCTTTGGAACACAAATCATCAACCCCCTTTCTCCCCATTTTTCTACATGGGGTTGGGGTGCCATGTTAGCAGTCTCCATCTCTTTCGATTCAGTTCTACACTCCTGCATTCTTTGACATTCATAACAGACTGTCGCAGATCTTCTCTAACACAATCCATCCACCTCTTTGCTGGATGCCCTAGATTCCTCTTACCTTCTTCCTGCCTGTTCCAAATCTTCACCAGATTGTTTTCTGCTTTTCTGCACATGTGCCCAAACCACTGTAACTGTTTCTCTTTGATCTTTTCTACAACTGGAGATAGTTTGGCTTCTGCTCTTATGTCCTCATTTCTTCATCTATCCCACAGTGTGCATCTACCACCAATCTCAGGCACTTCATTTCCACCACCTGTAGCTTCGTCATCTGTTCTGCCTTTATCTCAGAGGTTTCTGTACCATATAGTATTGGTTGCACCACTGTTTTATACATTTTACTTTTCAGTTTCTTTGGCATTCTTCTGTCATACAGTACACCTGACACACTATGCCAGTTGGCTGCAGCCTCCCTGAATCTAGCTTTGACCTCTTCATTCAAACTTCACTTCTCCT
>NC_056733.1:698397471-698444971 GCF_019279795.1 Protopterus annectens
TGGTGAATTTCCTACTACCCATACATCGATCCAAGTTGGGCTTAAAATGGGATAAAGAGGAACTCTGCCTGACATGGACGGGCAGCCTATTCCACAGAATGGGAATTCTCTGAGAAACATCTGTCTCTCCAACATGTCCTATTTATGTTGCAAGCAAAATGTAGGTCTTTTAAACTAGTAGTTCTGATTTTGTTTATTTTGAGGATATGCAAAAGGTTAATCAAAACAGGGTCCAGGGATGCCTTGTATGCCCAGGCAAAGACCACCTTTCAGAAGTCTTGTATGATACAGAGTTGAGACAGGAATTTGAGGCGATCAGAGTAGGACACTGTGTTAACTTCCTTGTAGTCTTTTTGTAAACAACCTTAGTGAATATTTTAATTGTTACAGGTATTTGGTCAGATACATACAGAAGGGGGAATTATACTCGGCAGTGGGTCTGATAAGGGCCAAGCAGAGTGAAATGACCTCTTTGGGCCTAGAAGCCATGCCCTTGATTATAAGTTGAGCAACATAGAAGGATTTTCTTACTACATTGGACACATGCTGGTAGAAGGCCAGGTTACTACCTACAAGAGTTCCAAGATCCTAACTTTTAGGTGGTGTTTTATTGGTGTCCTGATCAGTCATATTTTAGGTTGTTCAGGAGGTATCTTGGGATGTTATAGAGGATCCACTGAGGCAGTGCTCTTGGCTTTAGTGAGTGCAGCCAGTACATGCTCCTTAGTTATAGTTGGAGGGAAAAATGTTTGAGGTTTTTTTTTATGGGATAGTTGCTGGTGGTGGTGGTGGTAGAGTTAAAGATGAAACTGAATACATCTGCCAACAGTTTTGCTACGATTGCCAGGCTCTGTAAATCTGGCTCCACTGCCCACCTGTTCAGCATGTTGCTGTGTGCTGCCCTAGAGGTTTCTAACACAGCCGAAAAAGCTTTATGGTCACCTTTCACCTGGGGGGGGGCTATCGTAACCTCAAAGGTGTCTTATTTGACCTAATTAGCTCTCTTAGTTGCGGATTTAGTTTGATGAGAGAGTTTTTATCTTTATGGAAATTATCCTTCCCTGATTTTTGCCAAAATGTTTTCCCTTTTGTTGTATATCCGGTTTAGTTTGGGAAGCCACAAGGGCAAGTTTGTCTCTGAGACTAGTCCTGAGCTTACTTCTGGTAGATACAACGGCTCCTATGCAGCCATCTACATGGTTGTACAGAATTTCCAAAAGCAATTCTGAAGGGGCACTGCATTTTGACAAGCCATCCAATAAAAGGTAATCTGTCTTGGAATAATTCCCAGCTGTTACAGGGATTACAGAGTTGACTTTGATTTTGAAGGAGACAAATTTATGGTCGGACCTTACCAGGAAGGACGAGACATTGAGGGGTAGCAGCATTCTTACATACCTGTGAGCATGAGGTCCAGTACATTGGAGCCTCTAGTGGGAGCATTTACTATATTGTCAAGAGTGTTTGTTTTTACTAAGTCCATGAATCTCTGTGCCTGTAGATTTGAGGTTGTGTACCATTCCCAGTCTATAGAGGAGTAATTAAAGTCTCCCACTGGTAGTATGTTAGTTTGAATGTTAAGTATCTCTAGTAGGTCAGAGTATGCACTGTGAGTTTCTTTGGACATTGAGGATGACCTACATCTGACTAGGATATAGAACAGATTTTTGTCTGTGGTGATCCACACATTGAGGAACTCCAGCAAGTCATCCTGTTTGACCACCACAGAGGTAAGCTTGTCTGATGTATATTGAGACACCATCACCTTTAGCCCTTGCCTGTGCAGCTACTGTTCTAAAAGCGTTGAAGGCATTGAAACCTTGCACTGCTGGGGAACTGCCTGCCGCTTTAAAACCATGTCTCAGTAACTGCACAGACGTCTATATTCAAGTGTGAGCAGGGGTTTCATAGAGTGTAGTGTGTTTTTTTTTTTTTAGGTAACACCTTGAGGATCAGTTGTGTTGATTTTATGTTGGTAGGCTTGTCAGTTTGGCTTGCCTAAAAAAAGGCACTCTGGAGGTGAATAAAGTTTTAATCAGTATTCAAAAGCCTACAGGGGAAATGTGTAGATCATCCTTGGCAAAGCAATGTTGCCTGTTTACCATGTGCTCCTACGCTAACAAATACTGGATCACCTTAGAATTACACCAGAAAAACAGTTGTTGAAATTAATCATTTTTTGCTCACATTGTGGCATCATCTTCAGTGATGGTAATACAACTGTTTAATACTAGTCTCATACCAGCCTGATGCAACTCCACAGTGTTTCTTTTCATATAGTCCAAGGAGGTACATTTCATGTCATTTTCTCCTAGATGGACTACGATGGAATCATATTGGTATCCATGACATAATGACTTGAGTGCATGCGTGATTTTATGGATTCTGGTTCCAGATAAGCAACTAACAGTTACCTTCACCTTGTTCAGCCGGCAGGTTGTACAGGGTTCTCTGTGAACAATTCCACATAGGCTGCTGTTAACTTAGGGATGAGAAGAGAACTGAATTTAGATTAACTATTGCTTAATAGGAACTATTCCAAAGAAAAACTACATCCTAACTGTGACAGGGTTTGCTGGGGTTACAAATTTAATTTTTATTTCATAGACAGCATTGTGGTCTGACCTCACCAGTGAGGACGTGACACTGGGGGGGTGGAGCTCTCTCATATTGGTGAGTACCAGGTCCAGCATGTCTGAACTTCTAGTGGGTGTGCTCACTACCTGGTCAAGGGTATGTGTGTTAAAGTCCAGGAATCCCCTGTAGCTGCGAGTATGAAGCAGTGTAGGAATCCCAGTCTATAGTGGCGGTACTTTAAGTTTCCCATGAATAGGGTATATAGTTTAATGGGGAGTGTCTCCAACAGGTCTAGGTATGAGCTACAGGATTGTGGGACATAAAGGGAGATTTACAGCTTGCAAAAGGATATGGTATGGGACTCTCTACGGTGATTTCCACATGGATATATTCTATAGCACTGTCCAGTTTAACAAATGTTGATTTATGCTTATTGCTAACATGGACTGAGACTCCACCTTGTCCTCATTTAGGCAGCTGATGGTCTAAATGTGCAGAAGGTATGGAAGCCTTGCACTGCTGGGGTACCTTCTGGGGATTTAAACTGTGTCCCTGTAACAGCTCAGATGACTATATTCTCCAAAGTAAGACACGCTTCCAGGGTGTGGAGTTGTTTTTATTAGGCTCCTAGCACTGAGCAGTGACACCTTCAGGTTTCTTTGGGTTTTATTTGCTATTGTCAATACGTTTGTAATTTTGGCATTGCCTAAAAAAAGGCTCGGGGGGCGGGATAAAGTTTTAGCCAACATTTATACACCTAGGGGAGACAGGTGCAGATGATCCTTAGCAAAGCAACATGGTTTACTAACCATGTCCTTCTATGCTGATAAATACTGAATCCCTCTGAGAAGACTAGAAACCTAACCAATTATTAAAGTCCATCATCTTTTGTTAGTACTGTGGCATCATTCCTGGTGAAGGCAGAATGCTCCTTAATGCAAGGCGCATACCTGCTAGAAACATTTTCAGCAAGATCAACAATTTTTCTCTTCATATAGTCCAGGGAAGTACATCTCAGGTCATTAATGTGCACATGGACTATGACAGAATCATACTGGTATCTGTGTAGTGACCTGAGTGCATGGGTAACTTGGCAGATCCTGGCTACACATAAGCAAATAACTATTACCTTCTTGTTTCGTCAGGTTAGTAGGGCATCTGTGCGTTGTACAATAGAGTCCATTATGACAAGAGTCCTGGTTAATGCATTGGCTTGCCTTATGGGCTTTGCTCTTGGGGCTCCACTGGTTGTAGCAGTATGTTTGGTGCTACTTTTGGTGAGTGCATTAGAGATTGTGAACGATAGGTGTTGCCATTTATGGGCTTAGGAGGTCTTTGAGGTTTGGGAATATTGTTTTTTAGTGCCTCAGCTTAGGTTGGTCTGTCTGTGTGGCGGACACTGTGTGTGGTAGGGTTTACTATCAAAAAGTTGAAATATCAAAAAAAAAAATCTACTTCCATGATCAAACTGACACTCCGAATTTGGCAATGTCACTTTAATGGAATGTTTATTATTTCCACAACATCCACATTTGACCAAATTTGGAATGTCAGTAGGTGATGTCAGATCCCCAGGCATTTGTGCTGAAGCTGTTGTTCGAATTGTGTACGTCTACAGCACAAGTGTTTACAGTTTTACAGGGGTGGCAAACACTCCTGCCCCACCCCCCACATCCCCGCAAATTATATATTCCAACTCGGAGATCGCACTACAGTGAGGAAAGGTAAAATTTCTTGATCCCCACTGTAGTGCAATCTGTTATCAGAACATCAAATGCACATTAGCAAATGTACACTACCATTCACTAATGTGCATTCGAACATTTTCAGAACATTATAGAAACTGGAAAAGAAGCATTCATCCAATTCCAGTTTCATATAACTGCCATTCCACATTTTGATAGTAAACCGTGTGGTACATGCAGTGTGTGTGTTCTTGCCAACCTGGTTTGTAAGCAAGATTTTTGCCACCAGTGAGTGTGCATCTCTTGCATACTGTATTTGTTTCTTTAAGGATTCAGTGGTTGCCTGTGAACATGAGACAATTGCTACATTGTCTCAGGATGACCATACCTACCATTCTGGCCAGAGACATTTGGAAATTGCATATCCATGCTGTCCAGACCTGTATTTGGGTGGGCTACTGTAGGTCATGGACTGGGTTATACAGATGTCTCTGCTTGGGTGATGTCTGGAGTTTGGCACTGTACTTGGTTAGACTGTGCTAAAATTTGATAGTAGTGCTTTTTAATGTGCTGGAGACAATTTGTAGTAAGGGAGGTTTAATAAAGTGCAATACTGGTTTGCTGGCTGGGCACTTAGCGTTATGTATACACAGAAAACAAAGGGTGGGAAATTACTACAGTAATGAAACAAGAGGAGGAAGGGATTTTGGAAGTCAGATTACCATAAGGAGTGGAAGCCAGAGACTCTGCCTTTTAAAAGCAAAAGGGAAGGGAGGAAGGTTTGGCGGAAAAAGAAAAATCGAACTGGAGCCCTAGTCCTATGGTTAGAATTTCAGAAACTTTTAGATTAATGTCTGGGTGGGAGGTGGGGCAGGCTCAAAGAGCAGTGGAAAACCAGTACCAAGGTAAACGGAAAGGCACTGAAATGCAATCAGGTATATACAGCAATAGAAAGTACTGAAGCACAAATCCTGGAGCAGAATTCACAACACTGCAACTACTGCAATCCTATCACACTATGTAGAAATTTACCAGTCATGCTGTAATAAATGACTAAATGAGACTGAAATCTGACAGTAGATCATAGTCCTGCTACAAGTATGAACGAAGCTACAAGGTTGATTGAGAACTCAGACTGGGTTCAAAATACAAAGAGCTACCTTTCAGATGTAATTCTACTTTTGGAAATAGAAGCGTAGTATAATATACAAACATTGCTAAAATCTTGCAATACATAATCTTTACACAACTGCAAATAAAGCTACAACAGTAAGGTCCCAGAACAAACAAAAAAAAAGTGCAGATTGCTTTCAGTCCATGGTTTAAGACAATAAAAGGCAAGTACAAAAAAGTATCACCATACAGGTCACTATAAGGGTAACTTGAAATATTTAAGCAGAATTTAAATAAAAGCTTTTTTCTTCCCTTTTGAGGAGAAGTTTGTATCTCACACCTCTCAGAGTCTTGAGCAAAAGACTGTCCCTCCCTGATTTTCAGTATTAACCTGGGGACAAAAGGTATAGAAAAATTGACCTGTTTAGTGAAAGGTATCCATCCCTCCAGGCCCTGCTGTCCAAGGCCCTTGTGCAATACTTAAATTGCTAGTTTTTTTGTTTTTTTTTTTAATACAAAAAGCTCTATTCAAGCATACCCCACTTCTGTTATTTTTAGAAAAATGTCTGTTTCATGTCCACTTATGGGTCAGTCTCTGACCAGCTGAGGTGTTGTGTGCGAGATGTTTTTATTGTCCCCTGGCAGGTGCTGGGTCATAAGCTATAGACCCATAGACTGAATCACTTCTCAGAACTTCATGGCTAAGTGACACAGGGAGGGATACAACAGGATGTCCCTCTCTGTTTATGTGCCACACCATTGTGGTGTTGTCTGTCTTTACTAACAGAACCCCTGGTTTCCAGAGTTCTTTGAATGCAATCATACCTTTGAGAACTGTCAACATTTATTTTCAGTTCATAAGATGCCTTAGGTTAAGATCTGTTTTTCAGATTTGAAGGGTACCCCCTTCCTGTTTAGAATTTAAACTTGACTCAGACACATCAATTCCTTTTTTTGGGTAAGGGAGAAGCTATATCTTATGGTTGAGGGAATGCCTGTGCTGGCACCACACATTCTTGACATACCACTGAATCTCGTGTGTCATTTTGCCAGGGGAATTAAAATTAATTATGCCACGTATCTCAGGGGTCTCAGAACTTTCCTGTCTGGGATGAATATTTGGTTCAAAGAGACCAGAAGGTGACTTTTTCCTCTGATAGGAGGGTCATTTGATTTTGCGGTTAGCAAGGCTGCTAGGAACACCAACTTGTATGATTGAGTCAGGTTTGACTTCCTTATACTGAGAATAAAACCCATACTTGAGAAAATGCTCATGATCAGATGAAGGGATGACTGTAGTTCTTTGACAGATTTTGCATGAATCAGGTTAACCGACAGAAAGGGTGAAATTTGAACGCCTTTCTTCCTGCAGAAAGCAATTACTGGGACTACACACTGTGAAAATTATTGGTGCAGACGTTAAGTCACAGGGCAGAGCAGAAAACTGATAAATGCTTCGCACCTGCTCTGAAGTGAAGATACTTCCTATGAACTCTTACAATGGGAATATGGAGTAATACACGTTTTAGATCAAGGGTGAACAAGAATGACTGGATTGATAACATGGGCAGAAGTTTCTGTAGGTTAAGCATTTTGAATTTGGGACTGAAGGAATACCTGCCAGCTTTGGAAGCAAAGCAAACTGTAGTTTTTAACTTGATTTTATTATGTGTATGGCTCATTGGTTCAGAGTGATGTTTGGTTACTACTTTAAGAAAATAAGATATGGGGAGGTGCCCATCAGAGTTATGACCGTTTCTTACTGGGCCCTTGAGGTTGAGGCCTGCTAGGCCTTGTTTCTTTGGTCAGCTTGCCATCTCCATCTCCTCTGTTGTTTTTGTTGTCTATTCCCTCTGGTCCTTCTCCCTCTCTGCCTGGGTTGAGAGGAAGGAAGGGACCAGGGTTTTTGTAGGGTAATTCCAACTAAATCTAGGTGGCTGTACATACAAGAAGTCTTTGACAGCCTGCACTGATGTAGAGTTGTCCTCCAGCTTCTTAAAAATTGCTTCAGCCTTAGGTCCACACAAAAACTCCCCATCCAAAGGCACATCCAATTTAGATTTCACGTGTTCTGGAAGGGGATGCTCCTTTAACAAGGCATGCCTATGAAAACTGACACAGAGGTAGCCATCCTGCTTTATGCTTACAAAACATAAAAGCCAGAATGCAAAGGATACTGGGTAAACTGGGAACAGGAGTTGCAAAGTTCTAGCAATTCTTTAGAAAGAGCTCTGCCCTCCATCCCCTTCAGCTTTGCCTTCATTTAGTCCAGAAAGGGGTCTCCTAGAATTTGACCATACAGATCTAGCAACAGAGAACTCTCACTGTCAGAGTGGAAGAGGTATAAAAACAAAGCCATCCTGGGCAAGTAACTGGCAACACACGACTATACTAAAATCCAAAATTAATGGCAACAGTATCCAATAAGCAAGAAGTACAGGAAATCAAATATAATAAAAAAAGCAAATTTAATGTCATAACTATACACAAAGTTAAGCACTTTCATCTCTGCAAAGAGAGACTTCATCAGAACAACTACAATGTATTGTCAGCATTCTTTTATACTGCCATCTGTTACAAATTGAGGTAATTGAATAATTGAATACTTAAATGTACAAAACCATACTTAAAAAAATCACTTAATTCTACTAAACTCAATCAACGTATTGTAGATATAACCCTTTGTCAATTCAAATTCCATATAAAAAAGAATTAAATGTTGAAAAAATGTGTGCATTGTTTTAAAAATATGTTGTAAAATTAGAAAAATACTACAAAGTGAGGGCATGTTTTTTTAAGAAGATGGATAATAGTACATCTATCATTCAGACATGGGATAATATGGCATTTAACATCAGCTGCCACTGTAACTCTCTAATCTCCTTTTACAGGGAGTGATTATTCGGCCTGATTCTACCAAGAAGAGCACAGCAACCTCCATGCACTCATTTGTACGATTGGGGTAAGCATCAGAAGCAAGACAGCAGGCCCTCACAATGATGCAAGCGCATGTCAGCTTCCAGTGATCAGATAAGATTACATGTAAATTGACCATAGTTCTATGTCATGAATGATGTGGCTCCAAGTAAAGATAGACTGAGGGGAGTAAGGGTCCTGGACTTAAAAATAAGAGATCCTATTTTTTTTTTGTGGGGGAGACCGTCAGGCCCCTGAGAAAAGGAAGCACTGTGACCTTAATCTGGGTGCCTGCTGAAGGCAACATGCAGGCAAAGGGACCAAAGAACATCCATGGGAGAGAGAGCTGATGGTTGGCAAGTGGGAATGGGAAAATGAGGGTCTATATTACTTCACTGAAGTTTTATTTCTGTGAATGCCTATTCACTGACCCCTTTAAATCGAACATCCATTCATTGAATGCTCACATCAGTGAACGGCTTTCATAGGGAAGGGAATTACTTGCCCACCACAGCAATCATCAAACACTACATTATTTCAAATTCACCAAAGTGGGGGACTCCCCGCTTCTATATACCAACAGGGTCACACTACAGTGGGGAAAGGGGCACATTTCTAATGATGGCCAACTAACTCCCTTCCCTATGAAAACCATTCGTTGATGTGAACGTTCGATGAACAGGTTCGATATAAATAAGTCGATGATTATGTATTTGAAAAAAATAAAACTTTGATGAAATAATATAGACTAAGAAAATGATGCAGGAAAAAAGAACATGGGAAAAATATTTAACTTTTAATTTATATATTGACAGATTCAATTATATCTCTTCACTATTGTCTCACTCTAGCTAGTACAAACACTTCCATGTTTGCTGCTTTTTGGCACTTTTATTACAATTTAACTTACAATAAGCTTCCCTAAGATGAACCAGGAGCAAAAACTAACTGCATCTTGTGCACTATGCAGTGTCAGTTGCACAGCAGGTATCACACCCGGCTTCGGTGCAGAAGGTTGTGGACTCTATTCCCACAACAGGTAGTTGAACATGCTGGCATTGCACTGCAGCATTAAGGGGGAGAGTGCTGCTCTCCTGAGTGCGTCATCCTTCAGATGAGATGTTAAACTGAGGCCTCATCTGCCTGAGTTGGCAGTAGCTGAGGTAGATGTAAAAGATCCCATGGCATCTTATCAAAAAGAGTAGGGGAAGTGCCCCACTGCCCTGGCAAAATTTCCCTAGTAGTAAAAATTCCATCTCGGGTCTCCCCTGAAAAGAGGCTACTAGCCTAGTGGGACTAACCCATTCAAAGGATAAATAAAATAAATAAATGATTTAAGTTAAAGTGGTTCCCATCTTACAGCATAAGGACCTTCTGCTTGATCTTTTTATGAAGAAAATTACTGTTCAGTAAACTATTTCATAAAGATATGTACTTAATGGTGAATGCAGTACCTTGTTATATGGTGTGGCAACAAACTTTATTTGTAATACATAAACATTGTATGAGAAGTTGAATGAATGCCATACAGAAGATGAATTACAGTACCCACTATAACTGAGACAGCCATTTTTACACATTAAGAAATTTATCTCCACTGCTTTAAATGACCAAAAGCTAAACCAGAGGGCTTGCTGCTACAGAACCACGTATTTATGTGGCATTTTCCTCTTTACAAAGAGAACTACTGGGACAAAGGCTCCTAATATGACAACAAATTATATGTCAAAAGAAACATTTAAAAACATGGTGAAATTAAGAGCTACAGACCAACACTCTGCATATATGCTTACAACTGGTTGCCCACCGACTGTTAGAGAACAGAAATTACAATTCTTATGAATGTTAATTGTAAACTTTTGTACATACCATTACTATTTTATCAAAGTTTTGCATACCAATATGTTATAACTGTTACAGTCCATATTGCCCATTTTGTGGCTACAAAAACTTTGCATCAACCCACTCTAACAAAAATAAAAAAAATAAATGTGATCCTAAAATCCACAAAAATCTAAGTGCAAATTGGGAAATACTGCTCACTCCAGAATGGGGTATCTCAAAGCAACCCCTTCTTTAAAATATAGCAGTCTCACAGACAAATAGCAGGGATGAGGGATGTGCAGTCTCCCCCATGAGCTGCTACAGGGAGGGCAAATACCTCCACTCAAACTCAAAATATTTACAGCAAGTTTTAGAATTTGTCATCATTCTACTTGAATCGTAGTATACTTTTTAAAGCATCAGAATGGCTTCCATCATCACAATTCACATTTATTGGAAGCTGTACTCAGTCATACCTTATCACGGGCACTTACTCTCATATCTATACTTCTGTCTGCCCAAAGCTTTTAATTATACTAGATACATCATCATCTAAAATTAGTCTACCCAAAATAATCACTGCGGCTAGCCTCTGTGTGCATTTAATGTCCTACAGCCAATACACTACAACAACTTTGCACTTGGTCTGAATGTACCACCTCAATATCTACACCATCTTCCCACCATTTTAGTAATAAAGTAAGACTCACTGTATGTGTACTACCTCTTTATATAAACATTGTGCAGCCATGCTAACTCATCAGTTTGCTGTCACAGGCAATGTATTTAGTTGTCAATTAAACAAGTCTCACCTGCTAGTCGTTTCTTCTCATACTTGGCCTGCTCCTCTCGATTCAATGAGTGGAATGCTCGCGGTGGGCCATCTGGAAAAAGTGGAGGAAACTTCTCTGACTCCAGCTGTTGTTGAATACGATGGTACTCACTGCGAGTGGCTGGCACTAGTGTAGAGTTAAAGAAATGAACAAGCTATATCCTTAATGTACTCCAAGCACTTCTTTCACATTTCATGTATTTCAAAACATACGTACTGTCACTGTCTGGCTTTGACTATACATACAAACAAATATTTCAGGTACAGACAATGATGCCCTTTCTAGCCTGCCAATATACAAAACAGTTATTCCCATAAGTGTCCAGGTTATTCTTATAAGATATCTGGACTAGAGCTTGCTTTAATGTAATTTGGTAGTCTATTCCATGCATCAGCTACTCTCTCAGAAAACCAACTAATACAACTGTCATTCTTATATAATCTTCTTAGGTTGTCTGATGATTCCCTACAATTTCTGATAAATCCCAAATATTCCCAGAGGTAGCAGTTTCTGAAATTTCCTACATACCTGAATAAGGTCTTCTCTTAAATGTCTATATGAGACACTGTACAAGTTCAGATATCTTATTTTTTGGTAGCAATTTAAATTTTCATATCCATGGACATCTTGATACATTTCCACTGCACTAATTTACTTAAGTGCGGTTTCCGATAAGACTTCCATATTGTTATTCCATACTTAGCTTTGGGTCTAATGTACGATTTCATCATTTCTGATTTTCTAGACATTATAAATCTTTTGCACAACATACAGTTCTATAACTATCAATTTGTTGATATGCTTAGAAACAAAATCAAAGATGGATCTACCCATGTACCTAGGTCTTTAAATTAATCTACAGTTTCAAATCACTGGGTGCTGATTTACTATTCACCTTTCAATCTAGGTCACCCATATCTCAAACGCTTAGTTAAATAACACACATGAATACATGAAAACATACTCAGAGGCTCTAAATAAAAATCTGCAAAAGCAACAGAGACCTCCAAAGCAGACATCCAAGCAACCTCCACACCCCATCACCAACCATGAAACACATACTTCACATAATCAGTGTGCCACGCAATCACAGCCCTTAAGGCAAAATAACATACCCAACACACTAGTAATAGGCAACTCTATAGTCAGGCATACTGATGTCCCACTAACTAGGCTGGACAAGGAGGAGGTTACAGTTAGCTGCCTGTCGGGCACCAGGATGCGCCACATAACACAAGCACTCAGGTCACGAAAGAACAAGTACAAATACGACTCTGTCATTGTCCATGTTGGTGTGAATTACCTCAGACATACCTCCCTGGACTACATGAAAAGAGACATGGAAGAGCTCTCTGATCATGTAAGCCCAGGCCGGTATGAGCCCGACCCAGAGTAGCATCCTGCCCTCACCAAGAATGATGCCACTGTATAAAGAAAACATTATCAATTTCAACAATTGGCTAAGTTTCTGGTGTCATTCAAAGGGGATCCAGTATCTGTCCACCTGGGATGACATGCTCGTTAAGCCAAGTTACTTCGCAAGAGATGGCTTGCACCTGTCACCCTTAGGCTTTCGAATACTGGCCAAGGCTCTTGCCGCCCCCATAGTGGCTTTTTTAGGCAAGGCTCAAAAGACAAACCCACCACCATAAATAGCACAAGTAACCAAAAACTGAGTGTAATGATACTCAACACCAGAAGTCTAAACCTCAAATGCACACACACGAGGCACTCCTCAGTATGGAGAACATAGACATCTGTGCAGTAACAGAAACCTGGTTTAAGGCTCCTGAGAGCACCCCAGCACTACTAGGCTACAACTCATACCATACCTTTCGGCCACAGAACTAGGACCGAAACACAAAATGCGGGGGTGTATCCATACTCATCAAGGATACCCACACCTCCAGGTTAGTGGCACAGCGCAATGCATCAGAGATCATCCATGTGCAACTAACAACGGGCAAAACTGCAATCCAAATTGTAGCTTGCTACAGATCACCCACCAAGACCCAGGACCCCCATTCTGCATTTCTGGAAACACTAGGAAATATGAAGGTCCTACCAAACACCCTAATACGGAGTGATTTCAATTACCCAAACATAAACTGGGAGAACTACTCAAGTACTAACTCCCTTGCCCAACGCTTCCTAGAATTTATAAACTAGAATGCCCTGGATCAACTGGTCAACACCTCCACAAGAGGGAACAACATATTGGACCCAGTCATCACCAACATGGGCAACCGGTGTTCCACACCAGAAGTCAGCCCCTCGCTGGTTAGATCAGACCATAGATTAATCACTCTGGATATCCACATTCCGCCCCCACCCCCAATCAAGGAAACCACAGTGAAAAATGTTTCAAAAGCAAATTTCACGTTACTTAAGACTGAGGTGGAAAGGTTCACAGCCCCCATGCTAAAGGACAATGCTGTCCAAGCTGCTCTAACCTTTACAAAGGCACTCCAAGAGCTTCTGTAGGAATGCATGGATAGGGCTTATCTCAAGTAAAACCAAGACTCACTCCTCCAAGAAAAGGAAATCAGTCTGGTGGACTCCTGCCATAAACAAGCTATACAACAGAAGGAGGAAACTTGTACAGAAAAAAAAAAAAAGAGTAAAATCCCAAGAAGGAAAGACATCCCTGATCAGTATCAGCAAGAAACTACGATCCCTCATTAAATCATCCAAGGCTAGTTTCGAAAGAAAAATTGCCTACGACTCCAAAGATCCAAAGCATTCTTTAGCTATGTCAAGAACCTAAGTGGAAACTCTCAGATCTGCTCTGAGTTAGTGCAGAATGGCACAAAATACACTGAACTGACATATTGCCAACATTCTGGCAGACCAGTTTAGTGCAAACTTCACCCCCCCCTCTCACCCTCTAAAGGGCCCATAACCATACCAGAAGAATGTAGGGCCCTGTCAGTCACCGAGACACAGTTTAAAACAGGCCTATCCAAAGCCAAACACACAGCTTCAATGGGACCGGACGGTGTCCCAGGCTGTGTCTTACAAGAGCTCCAAAACGAACTAGCCCCTCACCTAAACACACTGTTCAAACTCAGCCTCTCTACAGGCTACGTACCCATAGAGTGGCAGGCACTGCAACAGTTATTCCACTCCACAAAGGTGGAGCCACAATGGACCCCGAAAACTATCACCCTATAAGCCTGACTAGCCTGGTCTGCAATGCTATGGAGCGCATCATCACGGAACTCATTAACAAAGACATTGGGAACCTCCAAACCTTGGCCCCAACCCAGTTTGGCTTTAAGGGCAGATCATGCCTCCTAAACCTGGTGGGCTTCTTTGAGACAGTTACCAAGGCATTAGACAAGGAAAAGGAGGTCCACATAGCCTACCTAGACCTCGCAAAGGGATTTGACACCATTCCCCATTCTAGTATTATAGACAAGCTCACCAGCTTGAGCATAAACCCCTACGTCACGAGATGGATTGACAACTGGCTCATGGATAGAACCTACATGGTGAGAGTTGCAGGCTCTACGTCCGACTCTAAACCGGTTACAAGTGACGTCCCCTAGGGCTCAGTCCTAGGACCCCTCCTGTTCGGTATATACTTCTCAGAGGTACAGGCAAGCATAGCAGGACTATGGTTGACCAAGTTCGCAGACGACTGCAAACGGGGCCACAACTGATTCTCCGGCTGATACAGACACCCTCCAGACAGGTCTCACTGAGAGAGAGACCTGGTGTCAAAATCACGGCCTCAAGCTAAATGCCAAAAATTGCATAGTCATCCCCTTTGGAAAAAATAGAGTACCCGCGAACTGCCACATAGGTGGTAGTCCCCTAAATACAGAAAATGTAATAAGGGATCTGGTGACCCAAGTAGATAGCAATCTCTCCTTTGATAATCATATTGCCAAGGTGGTTAGAAAATCCTTCTATGTGGCCCACCTAATCACAAAAGGGTTTGCATCTAGAACAAAAGAGGTTATTGTGCCTCTCTACTCATCACTTACTAGATCCATCATAGAATACAACGTCCCATTTGAGATGTACCTTACAAGACACCTGCAACAGCTGGAAAGACCACAAAAGTACCTCACCAAGAGGATTACTGGCCTAAAACAGATGCCCTATGCAGCCCGACTCAAGAAACTCCAGCTGTACTCGGTTGCATATCGCTTACTCAGAGGTGATCTCTGCCTGACATACAAGGCCATGTCCAACCCAAAATTGATGGACATGCTCCACCTAAAAAAAAAACAAATCCCAGAGAGCCACACGCTCTAGAGATATAAACCTCACCACAATGATAAATGGGACATGCTGGAGGGATAGATTCCTGTCCCAGAGACTCCCCATGTTTTGGAACAGGATTCCAATATACATCAGATCTTTCAAGATGGTGGTCATCTAGTGTGCACCCTCTGCACAGAGCTCCCTCCCTCAGCTTCAGAGTTTACAGGATAATTTCATTCCTTAGTTCTAATATCGCTTTTTGAAGGAGAGGATAACTCAAATACATGCATGCTACTAGTTCAGAGACTTATTATTAATGATACTTGGTCTAAAAACTTATAACAGTCTAATAACGTTGGACAAGTGCTACAGCCACGTGTAGTCAAAGGCCTGTGTTAACCTGCTTCACACATCCAGTCTACCAAGGTCTCATTAAGCATGGCAAAGGAATCTGACTGTATGGAAACACAAACTATAAAAGCCAAACTTTCAACGGTAAGCTCCAAAAGACAAAGATTAAATAAACAAACAACTGATTCAAATAAAAATAGCGCTAAAACAAAATCTGAATCCACCTTTCACATGGATGAACTAAAAGAAGCGCTACAACCAATCCAGAATGCTATACAAAATTTCTCGGACCAAATGGACAAATTTGGTAGTGTTATAAAACAAATCGTCGAGAGAGTGGACATTCTAGAACAAAAAACACTTTCAAATGATTTACTTATAAAGAACTTAACTGACGAGCTGCGTACCAAAACATCCTCTATTACAGAACTTCAGTCTAAAATAACTGACCATGAAGCACGAAGCCGACGTAACAATGTACTAATCAGAGGTCTCCCAGAGTGATATGACAATCGGGACTTATTAAAAATATCCAAACAAATTTTTGATCAACTTTTACGCTTAGAGGGGTGCTCCTCTGAGATAACAGTGGAGAGAGCACATCGCGCTGCTTACAAGAAACAAGAATCCACATCACCGCGTCAAATGTACACAAAGTTATTAAACTTCCAAGACACTCAAAGAATCCTCACATCAGCTAAGAATCATAAGTCCTTTACTTGGAATAATCACAAATTGTCTTTTTCACAAGACTTGCCTATTTCTATTAAAATGGACAGACAGAAGCTTGCTCCGTTCTGCGCTGACCTGATTAAAAGAGATGTCAAGTTTCAAATGAGATACCCGAGCACTCTCGTGTTCTCCTGGAAAGGTACAAGATTTTCAGCCAACAATACAACTGAAGCAAGAGAAGCTTTTATTAAAGCTTTCAATAAGGTTCCGACACATTAGTATGCCCTAATAACCAATTAATATCCTTTCTATGCCTTAACTTATATAATATAGAACTTCATATATCTAAAGATCCGGTAACTGTTGGGGCATCCGTACTCGGGTTTAGGTCCTCGCAGGCTTGTTTCTGTTTTGGTTTTTTGTAATCTCCATTTAAATCTTTCAATAGAGTTTGACTGGGAACCGCTTAAGTGTTGTTATTACCCAGCGGGACATCTTTGATTCCTGGCTTCCAGTGGTTCTCACAAAAATTTCCTCCTTCCTGTTTACAGTGACACTACAGCCCTGCCTCGTTCTTGCATGAACAGCAGATCTCGGATGCATTGTCTCCGGATTCCCGATCAGGTTTCCACAGCCTCAATTTAAAGATACTCTTCTTTTCAATGGTTATGAGCTACCCACAAGGCAAGATTTTATTTCAACGATGTTGCTACTGGTTTACAGTGTTTCACAATCACTTAAATGTCTACAGCGGAAAATACACCATCCATTGTCTCTTGTTGTTACTTTATTATAGTTCAGAAAATGAACATTATCGGAGTCTTGGTCAAGCTGTATGCAGAAACATTACTTTGGTATTGCTCATAGCCAAATAACTCTACTGCTTCCCTCATTTGCATAAATAACTTTATGTTGTACATTCTTAATATTTAATCCAGTTACAGATGTAACAAAGTTTTGGGTTGGATGACTGAAGAGCCGTGCTACTCGGTAGTTTTAAATGCCTCTTTTTGTTATAGTCTCCTTACTAATTTAGAAGTAAGCCAATGCTCACATCCCAGTTTCGATTTCCTTAGGAATAGTTTAATACTAAATCAGTCAATTGCTCTTGCTATTGTAGTTGATGGATATAGTCAACACCTGTTCTTAAGTCTCTTCTAACTGTCTGCTATTAGTTAGAGAATTAGTGATGTACCTTTAAGACACCATTGTCTTTTTGCAATTTTTAAATCACCCCCTGAAATATCTCTGGATATATACAGCCTTACATTTATTGTTAAGGTTATTTTGCTCTGTCTTTGCATAATTGGGTTGTGCTAGTCACAACCTACTGGTTTCCATGTAATTACATGATCAGTGGTAACATCTTTTTTGAGTACTAATATCACTGCAGTGTCTGGTGAACATTATAAAAGACAGTCAAGCTCACTCTTAAGGCGTATGAGTAGATCTGCCATTATGTACCTAAACAACAAGTTGCGCACTATGTTTCTTATCTATTAACAAATGCCTTTGGTTTATATGGTGTCTCTGGACTGGAAATATGCATGACAAGCTAATATATCCAATACTACTTATACTACTGGTTATAATTTTTTTTTTTTGTTGAAATAATAATACTAAATTTATGAAGTCCATGTCTAGTCAAGGACCATGAATCCATTGTGTCGGATGTGAACTGATACACAACATCCATAGAGCATTTGTTCATTTATTAGTGTGTTCTGTATTGATTCTAGACACTTTTACTCTGTCATTATAGTTTGTGGATATAGACTTGCATTACCTGTATATTTGATGTAATTATTATATATTTTGATACAGTTTTATAGCTTTTCTCTATGGTAGTAAGGGTAGTCTATCTCATAAACCTCTCTTTAACAGGAAAAGATTTTTTATTTGATTGCAACCCATTCTATTTTGTCTCACCTGTTCTCTCGACTATTTGAAGCTCAAGTAATTTATTACTTCTCTTTGGTCTTAACATTTTTCATCCTGCACTCGTCATCTTCACCTACTACTAAAATGCGAGACTATTCTATTTATCTTTCTAGCTCTTCCAATCTATTATCTTGATTTGTAATCTAGTCATATCTTATTCTTTTAACGTTTCTTGTTTAACCACGGTTTGTTTATATTAACCCCTCCTCTCTTATCTATCTTTGTATGTTGTTGTCCTATTTCTTCTTTCTGTTACATAAGTGTACTGTTCTTTAATTATTCTCATCTTACTTATCCTACTCTTCTCTCAGGTTGCTCTTAAGTGCATTGATACAGGGTCCTAGTATGATCAGTTCTTGGATGTATAAGGTTTTGTATATATGTATTATACTGTAGTTAATGTTGCTTGTTACATTAGTCCTTTTCAGGACTCCACCTATTTTTGTATTATCCGACTTGTGTATGCTGTTAACCAAACATGTTCTTTCATCTGTTTTATTTACATGTATTCCTTCTCTTAGAGGGTCTAGGTGGGTAGGCATCGGGGATGTAATGAAGGAATAGTATGTTTACATGGTAGAAGATTTTCCTACTCTATTCATGTACGTTTTATGGTTTTGGTCTTTACTTTTTCCCAGACTTTCAATAGCATTATTCATATCTCCTTCGTCTAATATGATTTTTAGTTTATATGGTCTTATCCCTTATTATTGATTCTTGGAATGTTAGAGGGCTTCACAACAAATCTAAAAAATCCCTTCTCTTTCATTTACTCTTCAAATCCCAGGCAAATATATGCTTTTTACAAGAAACACACATGCTTAGAGAAGAGTGGGAAAAAGTGGATTAACAACATAATTTCAGCAGGCAATAGTTCCAACTCTAAAGGGGTGGCTATTATAATTAAGAGCAATTTCCAAGGGAGTATTCTGGATGAGAAGTATGACGAAGATGGGAGATGGTGTTATTTCCCTGCTCGCATTCACAATCTCAATAAACCAATACTCTTCTTTAATCTATATAGCCCATGTATTCAACAACACATTTTTATACTAGAGGTTTATAATATTCTTTCTTTCAATGACCACTACATCATAGTGGGAGGGGATTGGAATGCTGTCATAGACCCAGATTTAGATCGAACTCGCGTTTCCCTTTCATATAATCGTCAAGCATCTATTGCCCTTGAAGAATTAATGACTGATCTCAGTCTTATAGATCCCATTTCATTTAGTACTCATTCTACCAAAAATGATTTTTACACATTAATCGAAATGCTATAATGCATGGTCAAGACGAGATTTTTTCTTGCTATCTGATTCCCTCTCTTACTAAGATTTTTTACTCTTCAGAACCTAGGTTTTTTTCTGATCATTCTAAAATCTCACTCAAGCTTTCCCATGATCCTATTACTCCCTCTACATCCCTATACATTAACTGGTCATTAAACAACAATATACTATCTAATAAGTCTTTAATTCAGGAAATTAATGAGATTTTGCTTAATACTAATGTCAACATGAGTAACCCACATATCCCACTTGATATCCAATGGGCTGCCTGTAAAGCTTGCCTCAGAGGCATCCTAATCAGCAAAGCTTCTTACCTCAAAAAGTGTTATAAGAATAAAGAATATAATCTCTTATCAAATATCTCTACCCTAGAGAGTCAATATAGATATAACCCAAATCCCAATACATATAAAGAAATAAATGATTCACAAAAAGTATTAGGTTCATAGGTTCATACTAGGCTATCTGCCCTAGGGCATTTATAAGCCTAGCCAGAATGTGTTTGGCTTTCGCCACCCATTTTTAATTTATTTTGCTATGCCCTTTTTCGAGGTTAGTATACTGTGCCTCTGTCTAACAGTGACACAGAAGTGATACCTGGGGTAAACCTACGCTCTCCCATCCACTCATCAAGATTTCTCTTGAAGAGAGTCAATGAGGGACTCTGCCTAACCTGGACTGGGATTCCAGAGTGAAGGGAGCCTCTGGGTTATGAATCTGTCCCTCCAGCATGTCCTATTTATTTCAGTGCTGAGGTTCAAGTCTCTCAGCGTGGCTCGATGAGATTTGGATTTTCTGAGGTGCAGCATGTCCATTAATTCCGGGTTGGACATGGCTTTATACGTCAGGCACAGATCACTTCTGAACAGGCGGTATGCCACTGAGTAGAGCTGGAGTTCCTTTAACCGGGCAGCATATGGCATCTGTTTGAGCCCTTTGATCCTCTTGGTGAGGTACTTTTGGGGTCTTTCCAGTTGCTGCAGGTGTCTGGTAAGGTACATTCCAAAAGGGGCATTGTACTCAATTATGGGCCTGATGAGGGATGAGTAAAGAGGCACGATGACCTCCCCTGATCTAGATGTGAATCCATTCATGATTAGGTGGGCTATATAAAATGTTTTTCTAACCACTTTGGCCACGTGGTTGTCAAATGAGAGATTGCTATTAACTTGGGTCCCCAGGTCCCTAATTACTTCTTCTGTACTTAATGGATTACCACCTATGTGGTAATTTGTGGGCACTTTGTTTTTGCCAAAGGGGATGACTATACACTTTTGGCATTTAGCTTGAGGCCATGGCTCTGGCACCAGTTGTCTGTTTCTATGAGGCCCTTTTGGAGGATGCTTGTGTCGGCTGGAGAGTCTATTATGGTGCCCAGTTTGCAGTCATCTGCGAACTTGGTCAGCCACAGTCCTTCCGTGTTGGCCTGTACCTCCGAGAAATATATACCGAACAAGAGAGGTCCCAGGACTGAGCCTTGTGGGACACCACTTGTAACTGGTTTGGAGTCTGACATGGCTCCAGCAATTCTAACCATGTGGGTTCTGTCCTTGAGCCAGTTTGCAATCCATCTAGTGACATAGGGGTTTATATTTAAGCTGGTGAGCTTATCTATAATGCCCGAGTGGGGTATTGTATCGAAGGCTTTTGCGAGGTCCAGGTAGGCTGTGTGGACCACCTTCCCCTCATCAATGGCCTTGGTGACTGTTTCAAAGAAATCAACCAGGTTTAAGAGGCAGGATCTGCCCTTAAAGCCGAACTGGGTAGGATCCAGTGTTTGTAGGTCCCCAATATCTTTATTTATGAGGTCCATGATGATCCTTTCCATAGCTTTGCAGACCAAGCTAGTCAGGCTTATGGGGCGATAGTTTCCATGATCCGTTGAGGCACCACCTTTATGGAGAGGGACCACTGTTGCTGTACGCCACTCTTTGGGCACATATCCTGTAGTAAGGCTGAGATTGAACAGTAGTTTTATGTTTGGGTTTAGCTCTTCTTGGAGTTCATGTAGGACGCAGCCCGGGACACCATCTGGTCCCATTGATGCTGTGTTTTCTGCTTTGGAGAGGGCGGCTCTTACCTGAGCATCTGAGATGTCAGGGGGGCAGCACTCTGCTGGGATAGATATTTACCCTTTTGGTGGGGTGGGGAGTTTGCGCTGAACCTGTCAGCTAGGATGTTGGCAATGTCTGTGGGTTCGGTGTATTTTTTGTCATTTTGGACCAATTCTGAGCATATCTGGGAATTACCACCCAGGTTCCTAACATAACTAAAGAAAGCCTTGTGATTATCCTTAGTGTCCTGTGCAATTTTTCTCTCGAAGCTGGCCTTAGACAATGTTATGTGTGCCCGTAGGTTTTTGCTAATACTGATCTGTGATGCCTTCCCTTTTGGGATTTTGCTCTATCATTTAGTAGCTTCCTCCTTCTATTGTATAGTTTGTTTATGGCTGGGGTCCACCAGACAGGACGTCTGCCTTTGGAGGATTGGGTCTTGGTTTTATTTGGGATCGATGATCCATGCATTCCTGAAGGTGTTCATAGAATGCGTTTATAAAGGATTCTGCGGTCTGGGCGTATTTTCCACAGGCCGGGGCTTTGAAGGATTCCACCTCAGTTTTGAGGAGTGTGAAATTTGCTTTAGAGAAGTTTTTCACTGTGGTTTTCTGGGCAGGTGGTGGGGTCGGGATGTGAATATCCAGTGAGATTAGTTTATGGTCTGATCTTACCAGTGAGGGATACACTTCTGGTCTGGAGCATAGAGTCCCCATGTTGGTGATGATCAGGTCCAGTATGTTTTCCCCTCTTGTGGGAGTGGTAACAAGTTGTTCCATAGCATTTGAGTTTATAAATTCTAGGAACCTTTGGGCTAGGGTGTTGGAGCTAGAGTAATGCTCCCAGTCTATGTTTGGGTAGTTGAAGTCGCCCAAATACAATGGTGTTTGGAGAGACCTTCATATTTTCCAGTGTTCTCAGGAAGGCCGAGTGGGGTTCCTGGGTTTGGGAGGGTGGTCTGTAGCAGGCTATAAACTGGAAGGCAGTTTTACCCACTGTTAGTTGCACATGGATAGTCTCTGATGCTTCGTGCTTTGCCACCAACCTGGAGGTGTGGGTATCTTTGATGAATATCGATACTCCCCATCCTTTTGTGGTTCGGTCCAAGTTTTGGGGCCGAAAAGCATGGTATGAGGTATAACCTGGTAGTGCTGGGGTGCTCTCGGGAGCCCTGAACCAGGTTTCTGTTACTGCACAGATATCGATGTTCTCCATGCTAAGGAGAGTTTCGAGTGCGTGCATCTTGAGGTTTAGACTTCTGGCGTTGAGTAGCATTACTCTTAGTTTCTTATCCCTTGTGATACCTATGGAGGTGGGTTTGTCTTTGAGCCTTGCCTAAAAAGGCACTATGGGGGTAGCAAGAGCCTTTGCCAATATCCGAAGCCCAGGGGTGACAGGTGCAAGCCGTCCCTAGCTTAAGCATCGTGGCTTGTCGAGCATATCATCCCAAGCTGACAGGCATTGGATCCCCTTTGAATGACACCAGTACTTAAGCCAATTGTTGAAATTGATCATCTCGTCTTCATATTGTGGCATCATTCTTGGTGAGGGTAAGATGCTACTCAAGGTCAGGGTCATACCGGCCTGGGCTACATGCTCAGAGAGCTCCTTTATGTCTTTTTCATGTAGTCCAGGGAGGTGCGTCTCAGGTCATTCACACCAGCATGGACAATGACTGAGTCATATTTGTACTTGCCTTGGAGTGACCTGAGTGCTTGTGTTATGTGGCGGATCCTAGCGCCTGACACGCTGCTCACCGTGACCCTCTCCTTGTTCAGCCTGGTGAGCGGGACGTCAGTGTGCCTGACGATAGAGTCACCTATTACAAGTGTATCAGGTGTGTTGTTTAGTCTTAAGGGCTGTGACTGTTTGGCACACTGGCTTTGTGAGATATGTGTTGCACGTGTTTTGTTTTGGGGTAGCGGCTGCTTGGGTGTCTGCTTTGGAGGTCTCTGCTGCTTCGGCAGATCTTTATTTAGAGCCTCCAAGTATGTTTTTGTGTGATTATGTGTTTGGTTTGTTGTCATGGTAGGTCTATGTGAGACTGGAATTGTAGTGAGTGTGGTTTCCTTCTCCTCCTGACTGGTTATGCCAGTACTGAGTTGAGAGAGCTTAGCCTCCAGTTTGGCTATATGGTTGCATCTCTCACATGTGTTGGAATTTGTTGGGAGGAGGAGAGGGTTGTCTGTGTACATGAGGCAGTTGTAACATTGCCTCAAGATTCCCAGATTCACCAGCTGGACCGGAGAGGAGATTGACAACTGACCTTTGGAAATGCTGGAATAATATTGGGAATTCCTTAATAATTGAAAACCAGGGCCAGTGGGGAGTGAGGGTGTAGTGCTTTTAATTTTTAGTGCTGACATAATTGCTTTAGTGAGCAAGTGCCAGGTAACTTAAGTGCAATGTGTTACAGGTAACTTAAATGCAAAAACGACAAACAGTAACTTTCTTTCAAGTGAAACAAGGAAATAAGTACAGTAAGCAATGCAGATATCATTAGTGATCCACAGAAGCGCTGAGAAGCCGCGTATTAGGTGGAATTAGCGTTCCAGGGAAATAACAAGCACCAACAAAACCTATCCATCTGCAAACAAAAGCTTCTTGCCACCTATTCTGAATGGGCACAAATGCCCTCTAAAGCCCTAGCAAGAATAATCAAAAACGATCAATCTCTTCCTAGAATTTCATTCTTGTAATATGATAATAAAACCTACAAATCTGATTATGAAATAACACGCTTATTCACTCTCCTATACTCAGATGTCTACTCTAAGAAAGTGGACCCATCTTCCAATCATTTTGCGGAACGTTTTTTGAGTTCTATCCAATTTCCCTTGCTAAATGAATATCAAAGTGACACCCTCTCTGCCCCATTAAGTCTTCAGGAAATTTCAGATGTTATTGCCAAACTTAAAGTAAACAAATCACCGGGCCCAGATGGATTTACTAATGGAATTCTTCAAAACCTTTAATTCTAAAGTTTCTCCTATCCTTCTTAAAGTCTTTAACCATATAATAAAATATGGCATTTCTGACCTGCACTGGAACACTTCAAAAACTATTCTAATCCTAAAATCTAACAAAGACAAAACTGATCCCCATAATTATAGGCCCATTTCTCTAATAAACACTGATATTAAGATCCTAGCTTCTCTTCTGGCCAAAAGGCTGAAAAATGTCCTACCTACCCTAATCTCCTCAGAACAATCTGGTTTCATGTCACGCAGATATGCGTGGGATAATACATTGACATTGGATTCTCTTATTCAATTTTCCAAAAAAGAAAAAAATCCATATTACGCACAAACTCTTGATGCTTCAAAAGCATTAGACAGAGTGAACTGGAACTTCCTTTTTCAAACTATGACTTGTTTTAACATTCCTTCTGCCTTTTTAGACATGATTAAGGTTTTATACAAGAACTCATTCACCCGGCTTTATATCAACAAAACTCTATCTAAACCAATAAAGATAGTTAATGGTACATGACAGGGATGCACCTTATCCCTTTCCCTTTTTAATATATTTATAGAACCTTTCTTTTTGTACATCGCCCAGAACACCTTTCACATGATCCCTAAAATTCACAATACTAAATTACTTTTATCCGCCTTTGCAGACGATTTAATCCTCTACTTTCAATTACCTAATACTGATCTCAATAAAATAGTCAATTCTATCAATAAATTTTCGAAGGCTTCAGACTACCAGATTAACTTTAAGAAATCGCATATTTTCCCCATAAATCCTCTTGCCCATAAACCAAGTTTCTTTCCCAATTCTCCTTTTCATACAACCCTGAACATTAAATATCTTGGGATACAATTTGAACATAACCAGTTATCTACATTTCAAAATAACATAATCAGAGTCTGGTCAGCAATATCACTAGATCTTCGCAGATGGGAGTTAATGAATCTTTCACCTCTATCCAAATCCGCAATAGTCAATGAAGATGAATATACTCCCCAGACTTTTATATCAGTTCAATACTACGGATCAGATAATCTCTAAATCTTTTTTTTCTAAAATTAACAAAGATCTAGACAGATTCATTTGGTATCCCAAATCAGTTAGAATCTCATACATTAAATTGACTTCTCCTAAAAACAAAGGGGGCTTTAAGTCTTCCGAACTTTCAACTTTATCATTCAATTATAAGCGCTAGTAGACTTTTATGTATTTCAAATTTGTCCCAAACCGCATATAATTCATACCCTAACTGGGTTAAACTCTGGTATCAATATATTTTAACTAAGAAGATTAATCCTGCTGCTCTCCCCTTTCTGTCTCCAGAAGATACAGTTACCCTTAAATTACCTATTAGTCTAAAACATAAAATTAGCTCCTTCCAAGAGCTCCTAAAACTCATAAAGCTTGACAATGTCTTTTCACTACAACCTCTCCACCAAAATCCCAAAATTAAATTGAATAACAAGTTTATTAACCTTTCTAACTTCCCTCTCATTAAAAACCTGTTAGTCTGGGATATTCTCAAACACAAAGATGAATCACTCACTAATCTCCGCACAATCTTTAAGGTCAAATTTAATTACTTAACTATCCTGCGGCAATTGCGTGAATTAGTTATTTCAAAATTTGCCCACATTTCAGCAAATAATCAAGATATAAATAAATTATATACAATTATACAAACTTTGTTACTCCCTGAAAAAATGCTCTCCAATTCATACAAACTTCTTAATTCCATAATCCAGGATTCTAACTGCCTCTTCTCTAATTACTGGAGCAACTACAACTCTCAGCTATCAGAGAATCGAAAGCTCTCCGCCATTAAAAATACCTTAAACTTTTCCCCCTTTAAGAAGCTTTTTTACACCCAATTAATGATCAATAATAATGCGTACCACACTCCCCTCTTATTAAACAAATTTGATCCAACAAAATCACCCTCATGCCCCTGCTGTTCCCACCCAAGAGTTGATCTTTTACATATTCTATGGTATTGCAGCTACTCGCATAAACTTTGGACCTCACTAAGTTCGCCTACAAAAAATGGGATATCACAAATCAACTCTTTCCTGGGAACTAGCAATTCTTCACATTCTTACTAATACTCTCACTAGTTTTGACACATGTTTTGGTCCTTTTATGCTCTCTTATGAAATTTTACATTACTAAGAACTGGCTAGATCGATCTAAACTCTGTTGGAACAACTTCAAGGTGTTGGCTCGTACATTTATTTCAGCACAGAAATTTATTTTGAAAAGTCCTAAGAAGACTGCCCTCTTAAAGAAGGTCTGGGACAAGGTTCTTGATCTTATATCAATTGTGAATAAGTTTTCCTATTTTTGTATTTATCCTGTTGAATTTCCACCATGGTATCATTTTGGTCAACATTTGTATATAATGTATATACTTTATTAAGGTTTTTTTTTTTTTTTTTTTTTGTTGTTGTTGTATACTTTTCGCCTGTTACTCAGGCCAATATATATTCAGTCTTATGTCAATTATCCTAATTTCATCTTATGTTTTATTCTGTTGTTATGATATGAAACAAAAAGTTTTTTGAAAAAAAAAAAAAAAAAAAAAGGATTCCAATATACATCAGGCAGAGCCCCTTCACTAACGCTCTTCAAGAGAAACCTTGACCGGTGGATGGGAAACAGAAAATTTACCCTGGGGATCACTGCAGTGGCTCTGCTGGACAGTGGCATAGGAAACTAATGGCTCTGCTGGACAGAGGCACAGGGAACTAATCTAAGGGGGTGGCGAAAGCCAACACATTCTGGCTAGGCTTATAAATGCCCTTGTGCAGATAGCCTAGTACTTACCCATGAACCTATTAATCAGCATATCATTCTCCTTTGCCAAGATGGTCACCTTAGTGAAGTTCTTGTGCAGACATGCTCGATCTGCAACACATGTAATTATTTACCTATTTTCAAGTCTTTTGCACATGGATTATAGAACACCTCAGATGAAAAAGATAAATCTCAGAGATACAACCTAAGCACTTATGATACTAGGACAGAGCCCTGTAGGACACTGACTGTAACCAAGATTTCACATGTCCACATATATTCAACATCACAGCACAATTTTTCATTTATATTATATTGTTATAGAGCATGCTACAGATGGTTATAGTTGTGGTTTCTTTCTTAAAAAATTATGCTGTCAACACAGAGTCTTCTCCAATCCCTGCAGTGTTTGAGGTTTTTAATCATTTAGGTAGCTAAGAAAACAGACTACCTGTAATGTGCAAAACCATGGTAGAGGAACCATTCTGCACAGCCACTGCTTCAAGACTAAGTAACAGAAAGCAAAGAAAACTCTCATTTGAAAGTGTGCCAAGCTAACCATTTCAACCAAAAGGCCACATATTAACCTTAATAATATCTCCGCAAATAGCATATCAGGATCTGCATAGAGGCTGTAAACATTCAAAATCTAAGTTTCTAACTGTCTAACCAGTTGGAATACAGCCAAAATGAAAGCCATGCATAATGCCCAAGGTTATGTACCTTTACTGCATAAAGAGAAAAGTGAAGTTACTGGATTATTCCAATGTTTTTAAGGGAAATCTAAGAAACAGAAAATAGTGCCAATGAATTAATCACAGTAATGATTCAGGTATGCTGTTAGTGGACTGTCCATTCCACCAGTAGGTCTCAGAAGACAAGTCCCATAACTGCTATACAATATCCTCTTTGAACAAGCTTTTCAATTTCTATAGCACTACATCTCTTATAGTACTGAAGTGATACCCACCATGGGCCATCAACACAGTGGGTCCTACCCTCTTTAGATATAGAAGCCTTTTGGCTACTATAGGTTTCATTACTGCCACTACCAGAAAATAAATTCAGAGACAAGAGAGCTTGACTTTTGTCATTTTTTTGTGTGTGCTTCCCTAAATTACCTTGCAGAGTCACTTACAGCACTTAAGGGGTAAGTAAATATGTACTGGGTTAAAATATGACTTACACTGGCGTACAACTCGGAAGCCAATGTAACCCCCTTTCCTAGTAGTGAAAGCATGTCGGCTAAGGTGTCCACTGCAAACTCTACTGGCCGAGCAGCTCACTGAGACTGGTCACCAACTCTCCAACAGGAAAGGCGTGTGTTACTTCATATCTTTCACCCTCACCAGCTGGCCTTCAAGCATTATGAATAACCAGCAGATGCTTTCCACCAATGGACTGGCCTAATAAGTATTATTTATGTAGATATATATACAGATATATGTATACATGTGTGTGTGTGTATATATAAACACACACACACACATTACATATAATATATATATATATATATATATATAATATATATATATACACACATACACACGCACATATATACATATATATACAAACACGCATATACACACATACATAGACATACACATACATAGACACACACGTGTGTGTGTGTGTGTGTGTATATATATATATATATATATATATATATATATATATATATATATATATATATATATTACATTACATAGCGAGAGGGATGGATTACAACTGGGTCTCCAGTCATAACTACCTTATGTATTTGACAGGGTTATATTATTTCAGCAAGCAACCTAATAGTCAAATAACTATTCATCCAACACTTGTCGAAACCTGAGTCCATCAAACAGACATTATTCAAATTTTTTTCCCCAGGGACAAACAGTTGGCCATCATAAAGAATTTGCCCTTTTCCCCACTGTAGTGCAATGTCAGAGTTGGTATATTTAGTTGGGGGGGAGAGCAATGCCCCCCACTTGGGTGGGTTTTAAATTTTTACAGTTTAGCGATGGGCTGTAAGTTAACTGGCCGTTGCATTTCCCTGTGAAAAAGTTTGATAAAAGAGCCGTTTAATGGAGAAGTTGCGAGAATGTGGGTTCAATGAATAGCGATTTGACCAAGTACGTTTTTGCTGAAATGATACAGACCCCGTTTGAGACATGGGTGTCAAAAAATTCACCTTGTGAGCAAAGCTTGAGAGATGAATTGCAACATCCATGTCAAAACAACATAACAAGCAGGGTTTTGATCAGAAAGACCTGATCATAATTCTTTGTAGCATATGGAGCTTTACCTGCTAGCAAGTGCTACAAAAGTCAGAGTGGGAAAAAAAGTGCAGGAGCATTAAATGGTTTACTTCTTTGAAAATCAAAAATCAACTGACCCATTGCACCTAAGACTGGCAAATTTTCAGAAGCTCAGACTATTCACTTAAGATGGAAGAATACAGGCCCATTCACTTAAGACAGAAAAAAAATGAATTATGCAATATTTCGAATTTTACAGCCAGGATCTCTCTAAAGGCCATGGCTCAGGACTGCAACACTTTATACCTGAAAAGGTGTCAGAGTGCTAAAAAGACGGAGAGAGAGAGAGAGAGAGAGATCTGGCTTGTAATATATATATGCCTGATGGCTAATGTTGTCCATCAGAATTTCTGCAGCAATGACCCTCAAGATAATTGTTCGGACAGTTACCTGTAACAGACTAATGTTTTTTTATAACTTCATTTCTTGTAAATGTTTATGGCATCTACGTAGACAGCACCACAATATTTTTCTTGTTGGCTCATTAGGCCAATTAACTTTCTAGTATATCAAATCAAGCATCTTATTCAACGCACTGTGATATCCTTACCTAGTCTTATAGGACCTCCACCAGTGAAGGTGCCATCTCCTCACCACTCCAGAGAAGCTATCAGTGTTGCACAAAGGTCATACTGAAAGGATGAGAGTTTAGAAGTAATCACGCAATCAAAGCCTCACAGCTGTATGACAGGTAGTCTACTGGCATTGTGTACTACAGAAAAGTCAGTCAAGTACAGGTTCCAACCCCCCCAAACACAGAAGTATGGAACATGCACTCTAAATGGTACAAAACTTTAGGGATACCTTACATGACATTTCTGGACAAAGCGACAGGATAATAACATTCTCTGTCATATTCAAGGAGGACACACACACACACACACACACACACACACACACACACACACACACACACACAGATACACACACACACACACACAGATACACACACACACACAGATACACACACACACATACAGATACACACACACACATACAGATACACACACACACATACAGATACACACACACACATACAGATACACACACACACATACAGATACACACACATATATACACAGATACACACACATATATGCACACACATATATACACACACACACACAGATATACACAAACACACATTTTATATATATATTATATACATACATAAAGTCATATTCATACAACTGTATGGCCGGTTTGCATGAAAAGTCACACTTCATGAAGTGAAAACTACTCCTTATGAAACAAGATGCAATTTCAAGTATACTTACTGAACTCGCCTCTCCACTGCCATGCCATTCTTCTTTGGCAATTTGCTCCTGGTTTATTGAAGTCACACGCAGCACATGTTGCTTCATCCACCATAGCAGAGGGCTACAGAAACAGCAGAGAAAAAAAGTACTGAGAAAACATTCTTACAGCACGTTATCACTGCACAAATGTAGTATTCTTTAGTTATGTACTAAACAGAACTTCTAGACTTGCTAAACCTATAAGCTTCCTTCTGTGCACTGCTTTACATGCCAACATTAATACAGATCTTGGTGCCATCCCCTGAAGGTTTTTTTGCGTAGTAGATTAAGCAACCACCACTCTATGCATGCCCATCGCACTCAAGGACTTGGGTAGAATACCTGTTTGAGCTATGTCATCAGGGATATTTGCTAGGATCCAAGTGAGAACAGTTTCTGTACCAGAGGCCTTATTGAATCTATTAAGTCTGGTGACTAGTTGTTTGAAGCTATAAAGAATTTTAGGGGTAGGGTGAGGTCCAGTTAGTGTTTATGTCTTCTAATATACATAGGATGCATTGACAGAAAGAAGTCTAGGAAACAATATCTTCAGTTGTTGACACATTGTATTTATTTTTTTCCTGGATCACATGTTGGAGGATTTGGCATAATGGTTAAGGTCTTCACCTCACAGATACAGAGTACAGGCTTTAATTCTGACCTTGGAGGTATTGGCTAGGTTTAAAATGGACCCTCAGAGGAGTAAACCTAGTATTCACCTATGCATCCTCTATGAATGTACAGAGCAATTATGCATATACATTTTGGTTGTTTACATGAAAATGGATACTAGCATTTGGTATGATCTAGTGATAAGATACTGTAACCTGAGGATGGGATTTCTCCATTGGTGATTGATTGTTTCAGCCACGAATCTGTTACTACATGGATACTGGGAAAGTGCTAGTAAAACCATCTAGGTACTAATGTTATTTTATTGCATACATTATGGATAATGAGGAAAAATAACTTAAAGCAGTGGGAGTAAATGGTAGAGTAATGGAAATGTTAGCTGGAGGAAAATATCAGCTTGTGCTTGAGAGTGGGTACCATGATTATGGTGAATATTGTTTATTAAAAAGTAGTGCAGTACTTTGGGAGGGTTGTATCTAATACGTATTTGAAATCCTAGAGAGGTGTTGTGGCAGGTGACTGACTTTTGTGTTTGTGTATGGAGGACTAATGAGATGGTGGATGATAATGTTACATAGATTTAGAGAGACATAGGAAAGGACAAAACTGGGCATATAGTTGGTGCTTGGAGGGATGTACAAAATAAGGTTCTAAAGTACCTTGAAAACTTCACCTGCAATAAACTACCAAGGACAGACTGTAGCACAAAGCAACCTACCTGTAACCTGTTGGTAAGAATAATATTTGGATACATGGCCCCCACATCCAAGTGGTAAATCAGAGGACACTCAATTCGGTTTGGCACTTCCTTTAGCATGTTCAATTTCTTTTTAATTTCATCACAAACCTGCAAGCAATGTACAAGATTCACAAAAGATGGATGAGAAACTAACCAATTATGACAAAAGTTGGCAGTACTTTTTCATTGCCTATACATTCTACCTTTCATTGAGCTACAGCATCTATAGTAATTTTCTATTGTCAGTACTACTCACACCACAAAGCAAGCTTAACCACAGTACTGTAACTGGCAACATTGGGTTTCAACACAAAATGTCGAACTCATTGCCATAATAATGCCAAAGCTTGCTTTGTACAAAAAGAAGTTATGTATTCACCATAATGTTCCATGTTTGTAGTATATCTCTCCTTTCATTTTTACACTTGGGTTCAGAGCCAAACTTCGGCTCCAACTCAGCAATTCTCTAGCTCAAAGTTGTTTGGTTCGCTCATGGCAAGGAGGTATCCCGTCATGCACCGCTGACATCCCCCAGATCTTGCTTGCTGCAAGTAGTAAAAAAAAATATAGAGAAAGAACAAACCAAGGTCTCAACAGAGATAAGGCAATAGTCACAATTCCCCCAGATCCTCAAGGAGGGGGCAGGAGGGGGGGATAGTAAGAATGAAGGGCGAGATGGACTACAAACATGGAACGCTATGGTGAATACATAACTTCTTTATGCTCTGTAGTCCTATCTCGCTTTCATTCTTACACTTGGGCCAACATCCCTAGCACCTTTATCTTGGGTGGCTCACGGGAAAATGCTCTTGACTACTGTGGAACCAAAGGAAGATCTGTTCCTGGAAGCCCCGTCCAACTTGTAGTGAGTTATAAACGTATGAGGTGTAGCCCATGTTGCTGCTGCACAAATGTTATCCATGGGAATCTTTGCTTGAAAAGTTACCGAAGTAGAGACAGATCTGGTAGAATGGACTTTCACCTTAAAGGGGAGATCTTTGTCACTGGACGTATAAATTAATGAAATGCAGCGTGAAATCCAGTGTGAAAATGGGTTTCGAAACTCGTAAACCCTTTCTTGCATCTGAAAAGTTAATGAACAATTGGTCTGACCTTCTGAAGCTCTTGGTTCTATGCAGATAGAATTGCAGTTGTCTAGGAACATAAAGCTGGTGAAATTTGTACTTTGCCTTGTCAGAAAAATTAGGAAAGAGACAGGTAGTTCAATAGACTGATTAAGATTGAACTGAGAAGGGACCTTTGGAACAAATAAAGGGTTGGCCCATAAAGAAACCCCATCTCTGTGAAAAACCAAATAAGGAGGCTTAATAGAGAGGGCTTGCAGTTCTGAGACCCTCCTTGCAGATGTAATGGCCACTAAAAATATGGTTTTCCATTAAAGAAATTTGAGGTCACAAGTTTCTGAAGGTTCCAAGGGATGCGAAGTAAGTTTTTGAAGTACAAAATTCATATCCCAGGGTGGAACAGGGTCCATAACGGGGGGTTTGTAATAATGCAGCCCTTTAAGGAAAGCTCTACACAGTCTATGCACCATAAGGTTAGGATCATTAGCCAAATGAAAGGTTGCAATAGCTGCCAGCTGGACCTTAATAGTGGCAGCGGCTGCACCTTAATGGAACAGTTGTGTAAGAAACTCCAAAATCGCAGAGATGGGGGCTGTATAAGAATCGATGTTTCTGTCCAGAGCCCAGAAGGAAAACCTTTTCCACTTACTGGTGTAGATCTTCCTAGTTGAAGGTTTGTGAGAAGATGTCAGAATACGTCCATCTGGAGAAGTGTCATGAAGCCTGACTAGGAATGGAATTGGAGCAGTCACGTTGTCAAATTGAGGGTGTGGAGAGAGGGATGGAACACCCCTGACATGTGCATCAGTAAATCTGGATCTGGGTCCAGGGTCCAAGGTTCATCCATTAGGTGAGGCCTGAGAAAGGGGAACCAAATTTGACGAGGCCAGTAAGGAGCAATGTGGATCATCCTGCTTCCCAAGGATTTTGCTTTCTGAATTAACTTTGATACCAGAGGAAAAGGTGGGAAGACATAGAGAAGTCCCGAGGGCCAATCGTGAACAAGTGTGTCTCTGGGTGTCTCCCCCTTTGGGTGGATCAGGGTGAAGTAGTTGCTGCATTTGGCATTCAGAGGGGTGGCGAAGAGATCGCAGCAAGGCTGACCCCATCTGCGAAAATTCTGTTCCGCAATGTGTGGATTCAGAGACCACTTGTGAGGCATCAGAATAGTCCTTCTGAGCCTGTCGGCTATCACGCTGGTTTTCTCCGGAACGTGTGATGCGACCAGAAAACGTTGGGAAGACACTGCCCACTCCCATACTCAAAGGGCCTCTCTGCAAAGGGGGTAAGATTTGGTCCCTCCTTACCATACCACCGACATTGTCCGAGTAGATCACAATCGTCCCTATTGTCCGAGTAGATAGGAATCGTCCCTAGAGGAAGAAAGCTGTGAAGTGCTTGCAACGCCAGAAGCACTGTTCTCATTTCCAAGAGGTTGATATGCAAATGAGCCTCGTGTTCCTGCCACGTGCCTTGGACTGTTCTCCTTAGATAATGCCCCCCCACCCCATCTGGGAGGCATCCATGGTCACGGTGGCGACAGGGGGACACTGAACAAATGGTCTGCCCGTGGTCAGATGGCTGGACTGGGTCCACTAGCGAAGGTCCTGTTTGCACTATTCTGTTATCAGGATGGGGTGAGAAAAAGGTAGTTGCTGCAGTGACCATTGTGCAAAAAGTAACCACTGTAGAACCCTCATGTGTAGTCTGGCTAATGGGACCAATGTTATCGTAGAGGCCATCGTCCCTAACAATTTGAGTACCATCTTTGCTTTTGCCTTCCACTGTGGAAGTAGACTCCAAATTTGTTGCCTGAGATTCTGTTCTCTCTCTATGGGGAGGTAAGCCCTCATTGTGACGGTATTTATTTCGGCGCCACTGAAATTCATATGCGGAGAGGGAATCAGTGCAGATTTTTGCCAGTTTATTGTAATTCCTAGCTGCAAGTAAGTCATAATGGTGGCATCCCTGGCCTGTACTAGTAGATGCCTGGTGGTGGCAGTCAGGAGCCATTCGTCTAGGTACGGAAACACTTGGAATCCAAGACATCTCAAGTGAGCCGTTATCACTGCCATGTATTTGGTGAACACCCTGAGGGCTGTGGTCAGAACAAAGGGCAGGGAGTGAAACTGGTAATGACTGGCCCCCAGCCGGAAGCGTAAGTGACTCCTTGATGCTCTGTCCATTTTGATGTGGTAGTACGCATCTTGGAGATCTATGGAGCACATATAAATGTCTTTCCCTAACAGGAGTATTGACTGTAACGTGACCATTTGGAACTTGGACTTCTCTACAGATAGGTCTCATCCCCTGTTCGTTTTGGCACCAAAAAGAATCTGAAGTCCTTAACCCTACTTGGTCTGCATGGACGGGTTGGATAACTCTCTTTTCAAGCAACTTTTGAATTTCTAGAGTTGCTGAACCCCTGTGATTGGGTAGAACATCTGAGATTCTTCTGACCAGAGGAGGGGGGAAAGAGAATGGAATACAGTATCCTCTTGTAATTATCTTTCGTACTCACTTGTCTTGAATGATATAGCGCCAGGCTTCTGGGAATAAGGATTTACGTCTCCAGACTGGCTCCAGAGACGCAGAGTCGGGCCTCCTTTCAGGAGCACTGGTAGGGACGACGACAAAAGGAATCACGGTCTCAATGGTTCTGTGGGCCTTCCCTGCCTCTAGGGCGGCGTCTGCCATTATTTCATCCTCCTCTGCCTCTGCAGAAGGAATCACCCTGTACGTCCTGGTAAAACCTCTACAAATTCTTGAACCACATCATTCCACCCCTCTGCCCTTTGGGATAGGGTCTAGAAGGAACGGAAAAATGGACTCCCACGGCAGACAGGGTTTTCCCTTCCTGTTCGCACTTGGTGAGTGTGTCCTTTACATTAGGTCCAAACAATGAAGATCCATCAAAGGGGGCGTTAGTAAATGTAGACTTAAAGGCCTCTGCAAAGTTACACAACCGCATCCAGTAGTGTCTTCTAAGAGAATCACCTGAACCTGCTGCCCTACTTGCTCCATCCGCTGCATAAGATATCAGCTGCATGGAGGAGTTGACAATAGAATTTAAGGTAGACATCTGTGCATTAAACTTATCAAACACCGCTTCAGATAGGTTACCTTGAAGTGCATCTCCCAGCTCTTTCAGATCATCTCTCTGGGGCCTAGTGAAATGAGACAGGTAGTTCAGCAATCTGAGTGTAAAAGCCGCTGAAGAAAAGATATGCTTCCCGTACCTATCCATCGTTTGAGACTCCTTGTTCGGTGGATGGACAGTGGAAGTTTCAGCAAGTTCCTTTTTGGTGGGTGCTGCCACCACTATGGCATCTACTGGCACGCCTTTAGTGAGAAAATCTTTGTCCTGAGGTGCTGACAAGAATTTATTAGATCTTCTAGGAACTGGTTCCACAGTATCAGGAGACTCCCACACCTTCCTACTCACTAGATCCAGGAGTTTGTCGAAAGGTGGAGACACCCAAGAGGCGGAAGGTTGAGACCCGAAAGCCTTCTGGTACACTGACTCCTCATCAGAAGGGGAGGTGGTGGGCCAGCCGTCTCTCTGTTTCAGGATCTCAAGGATATCTGCGAAGGAGATGTCATCAGGGGGTGACTTGGGGGGATCCTTCTGACTCCAAGAGGTCAGTGTCTGCTGTAATGGACTCATCGGGGGAGTCAACATTCTTCCTCTTACAAGTGTTCTGCCGAGGGGGCTCCTCAGAAGGATATTCTGGGGAGACCTCGGAAGACTGGGGACCACTCATGGAGGGTTCCTGAGGCTGTGAGTCTCTGCTGTGTTGGATAAGAGAAGGTGCTGAGACTGAGGGTCAAGTGCTTTAGGGGGAAGAGTGTCGGTGCCCCTAGTTGGAACTGAAGACTTGGACAGAACACTCCTCATCACCTCGAAGGGCAACCCTCCTGGCTCCAAGGACGCCCCCTCCCCCCGCTCCGAAGGTGCAGAGGCAACCCTCAGTGCTCCGAGTCAAAGCACCAAGAGATAAGCTCGGAACCGAAGAAGTCTGGGTCCAAGCATCCCCCTTGGGCCCGACCGGAGAACTTAGGACCCTAGACACCACGGACGACACCGAAGGGGTCAGAGCGGGTAGCAGAACCAAGAGACCAACCAAGGTAGATGGAACCGACCTTTCCAGAGCTAGTGGCACCAACATCTCTGGCTCTGATGCACTGGAGCGGCTTGGAGGAGGAACAGTGACCAGGTGTACGGGTTCATTAGGCTCTGGAACCAACTGGAACGGAGCCAAAAGTAAATTTGCCAGCGCCAATGTCTCGAGGAGTCTGCGCACCACTCTCTCAACGTCCTCATCAGAAAGGCTCCTTGAGGACCTGGAGGATCAAGTGGGGGACCTAAACCGCTGCAAAATAGGCGATCTGAGTGTCGGAGAGACCGGACAAAGTTCAGATAACCGGTTCCGAGATACAGACTCAGTTATCGGCTCTGTAACCCCTGGAACCGAAACGGATTGTTCCACATCAATAACTTCTGTCGGCACCAAATCCAGTGGAGCCAAAGAGGAAGTAGTCAATTTGGCAATTTTGTCTGGCGGCTCCGACGACACCGAGTGAGTGGGAGACCACCTTTTTGTAGTTTTAACTTTGTCTTTTTTGGAAGATGGTGACTTAGAACTAGAGGAGGAAAAAGCAGCCAACTCATCCTCGAAAGAATGCTTTAAAAGGCTTTTCAAAATGCGCTTGTTCTTTCTCTCTTGAAGGACTCTAGGACTAAAAGCATGGCAAAAAGAGCAAGACTCTTGAAGGTGAATAGCACCTAAGCAGTACACACAAATAGTATGCCCATCTGTCAGGGACATTTTTGGGCGCACTTAGTACATTTTTTAAAGGCAAAAGGCTGGTGGTCCTTCGCGTCTTTAGACATAGCCGAAACAAATCACAAACACCAATGCCAGAAACAGAGAGGGAGAAACAGGGACTACCTCTAAATTAAACGGTTAGCCCTGTGGAAATAAAGTCAAAGGACTAGGTCCTCTACTTAAACGGGCCTAGCTCTTGCTGAAAACAGCTTAGAAAAGGAAACAATTAGGCAAAGCCCTAAACAGCAAGTAAGACTAACAGCGATGCAGGGATACACAACAACTGGCCTACGGTAGAACAGCCAATCAAAAAACAGAGCAAACAATGTCACACACGGTCTTAGACACTAGATTATAAATGATCACTAAGTAGGTTGAATACAACTTTTTTTGAAGGTATAAATTGAATAACAAGTAGAAGAATATTTCACTTAGCCACGACCAAGAAGAAGCACATCTGAGCTCAACGAGCGTCAAACGAGATCTGGGGGATGTCAGCGGTGCAGGATGGGATACCTCTTTGCCACGAGCCAACCAGAAGACTTTGAGCTAGAGACCTGCCGAGGTTCTGCTCCGAACCAAAGTGCAAGAATGAAGGCGAGATAGGACTACTCAACATAATCAGTTAGGTCCTAAAGAACTAAAACCTTTTTCATTATCGCTTACAGAAAAAAAGACCTCTAGTACATCTGTGGAACTTTATAGCAATAACCAACAACTGGGCGTGTTATATTGAAGATTAACCCATGGTTGCTATAAATCACGAGTGTGACACCCAAGTGATTAAACAATGGCAACTGTGGGTAAATCTTCAATATACCATACCCGGTCATTTGTAAAATGACATTAAGAAAAATATTACTTAGACCATACCAGTAAAGACTGAGAGGATAAATGGTTTACCCAGAAGAGCAAGAATCCACAACCACATATATAGTGAACCAAAACAACACAGCGGTCCAGTTCAACACCCTAACTTTAATATAATGTTAGCGTTTTCACGGTTATTAAAAACACTGCTTCTTCAGACATTTTCACAGTTAAAACTCTCATTCTATAGAAGTAACTTCTAAAATATCCTAAATCAATCAGAAAGTTCATTACATCAGTATCAAAGCAAAGTACAGTTGTGTACACTTACCATAAATGTAGATGTTAGAGTGTATTCACTGTTGCAGTGATTACATTTGGGTAATCCTGCTGGCAGGTTGCCCTCAGTCGGCCTGAATTCCAAAGTCTTGGGTCCTGCATCAGCTGCCGTCGCCCCTTCCCTGACGTCAGGTCGTCAGGGGTATAAAAGAAGCAGCCGACGCCATTTTCTTTAGTTTTTCTTGCCCCAGATGTCAGGTGCCCCCTAAAAGGGTAGCCAAAATTTATATCTATATATAAAATTACATGCACCAATATAAACTTTACCTTCATCCACAAGCAAATACACCACATAGGTTGTATAAATCAGAGAAGGAAAGATAGGTTCCATCAGAAGAAAAGGGGGATGGCGGGTGGGTAACCTGGACTGCAACAGTGAATACACTCGAACATCTACATTTATGGTAAGTGTACACAACTGTACTATGTTCTTCGTGTTTCACTGTTGCAGTCATTACATTTGGGTAGATTCCCAAAGCTATGGTTGGGAGGCTGGAGCTAAACAGCATTAGGAGCAGCTATGAGACCCTGCAGAACTGCAGTGGCAAAGCCTGCCCTGGATTTAGAATAGAGTGGCAGATGATAGTGCTTTGTTAAGGTGTGCACTGAACTCCAAGTAGCTGCCTCTAAAATGTCCTTGGTTGGTACTCCCCTGAGAAAGGCTGCTGTGGCTGCAGCTCTGGTGGAATGTGGCCTAATGCCCTTAGGCACTGGCTTGCCATGGTATAAGTAGCAGAAACAAATGAAGTGGTGAATCCTTGCAGCATATGCCACTAGTAATTGCTCTGTCTTTCTGAAAACTTTGGTTCTGTCCAAGCAGAACCAAAGTTGTCTGTGTACATCCAAAGAATGCAGAATTCTTTCCCCTTTGTTCTGTGGAATTGGATAAAAAGTTGGCAGATGAATGGTTTGGTTAAGAGCCACACTTGACACCACTTTAGGCATAAATGTTGGGTTTGCCCTCAGGGAGACCCTGTCCGGATAAAAAATGATAAAAGGTTCCACAGCCATGAGTGCCTGTAGCTCTGAAACTCATCTTGCAGAAGTTATTGCTAGGAGCAGAGCTGTTTTCCAAGATAAATTTATATCAGCAGTAGCAGCTGGCTCAAAAGGAGGCAGGGTGAGTTTTTCCAAGACATAGTTTAGGTCCCATGCAGGCATTGGTCATCTCCTTGGAGGCCTTAAATTTTTGGCTCCTCTGAGGTACTGTTTTAATAAGGGATGAGAAAAGATTGGTGGCTCTGCATTGTAATGAACCGAAATGGCAGAGGCATGAATTTTAATAAATGAGAAAGATAGGCCTTTGTCCAGTATCTTAGTCAAGTATTGTAAAATCTGAGGAATATTTGGCACAGCTGTATCTGTTCCTTGTGCCTGGTTCCAAGCACAGAATCTCTTCCATTTTCCAACATAAGATTTTCTAGTACTAGGCCTTCTGGCTTCCAAAATGACATCCATCACAGCTTTGCTGAGAGGTGTGTTTTGTGTGACTTCATTATCCGCCATGCTGCCAGGTTTAAAGTCGTGAGCTGGCTGTGCAGGATCCGATTGTTTTGCTGGGACAGTAGATGCGGTACTTGAGGTAAGGTCCAAGCTGAGCATTGAGACAAGCTCCTTAATATTGGGTACCAGTGCTGGCAGGGCCATTCTGGTGCAATCAGTATCATCTTTGGCTTCTCCTGTCTGACTTTTAGGAGTACCTTGGTGATGACAGGCAGAGGGGGAAAGGCATATACTGATAGGTTTTTCCAGCTGAAGGATAGGGCGTCCACTTTCCATGCTTGTCTGTGACAAATCCTTGTGCAGAATCTTTTTAGTTGGTGGTTGTGAGGGGAGGCAAATAGATCTATGTCCGGGCATCCCTATTTCCTTGTTATGCTAAAGACTTGTGGCTCCAGCTGCCACTCGTGGGGATCCATGAGGTTTCTGCTTAGTTCGTCTGCCGGAGTATTTTCCTTCCTGGCAGGAATTGTGCCTGTAGATGTACTTGGTAAGTCAATGCTGCGTCTCACAAAGTCATGGCTAGTCTGCAAAGGGGGTAAGAATGTGTGCCCCCCTGCTTGTTTATATACCACATGACCATGGTGTTGTCTGTCTATCAGTAGTTGTCCTGGATGAAGTAGGTCCTTGAAGGCTGTCAGGGCAATTTGAACAGCTAGTATCTCTTTTTGATTGATATGTAGATGCATTTGGTTGAGGTCCATGTGCCCTGAATGCATTTTCTTGCCATGTGGGCCCCCCAGGCATAATCTGATGCATCCGTTGTTAGTGTCTGCCTGGCTGGGGGTAATATGAATGGCTGTCCCTTGTTTTGGTGACAAGCCTTTGCCCACTATCGAAACTCCTGTTGCAGGCAGGGAATGAGAGTAATATAGTTTCCAGGCTGTAGCAATGTTGAGTCCAAACACTTTTTAGGTACCATTGAAGTTTCCTCATATGCAGTCTTGCATATGGAATTAGTAGGATGCAGGATGCCATGAAGCCCAAAGCCTGCAGATAACTGGTCCTTTGTTGCTAACATTTTGAAATAGGTAGTCAGTTGCCTTTGTTTGTCTGGCGTGAGATAAGTCATCTGGGCAGTTGTATTTAAGCTTGCACCAAGGAATATTACCTCTTGAGATTTATTTTCATTGACTGTGTACCCTAGGCATGTTAGAAGTTTTTTCACAAACACCAGATACTGTAGAAGGATGTCCTTGTTCTCTGCTTGAATTAGACAGTCATCCAAGTAAGGATATATCTGTATTCCTCTTTGTCCGCAGAATGCAATTACTGATGCCAGGCACTTTGTAAAGACCCTGGGTGCAGTAGATAAGCCAAAGGGCAGTGCAGAGAATTGGTAATGCATTGAGCCAGCCTTGAATCTGAGGTATATTCTGCATATCTGTCTGATAGGGACATACAGGTATGCCTCTTAGGTCTAAAGTTACAAGCCAAGCGTTTTTACCCAGCATGGGCAGAAGCTGCTGCAAAGCCAACATTTTGAATTTTGGTATATCCAGGAATGTGTTCAGAATAGATAGGTCCAGTATTGGCCTCCAGGCCTTGCCCTTTCTGGGTACCAAGAACAGTCGAGTAAAATCCTTGTCCCCGCTCTTGCTCTGGCACTTGTTGAATGGCCCTCATGTCCATGAGGGATGAGACTTGTTTTTGTGCCTCTGCCCATTGATTTTTTGGCAGATCTGGCCAGCCGTTTGCCTTTGGCAGGGTATGGAAATGGAACTTGTAGCCTTGTGACACGATATTTAGAACCCACTTGTCCTAGGTTATAATGTGCTAATTTTCCCCCTAAGGGTGCTGCCAGGAAATAAGTGCTTGGTGCAGGCAGGGGGAAGTCATTGGGACCGTTTCCTGTGAGGTTGCGATTTGTCTTCTCCACTTTTGGAGGTAGAAGCACCCCATTGCTTTGACCTGTATGAACCTTGCACCTGGGATCTGCCTCTAGGGCGTCTGGGTCTGCCACTTTGAGGTCTGTCTGACACAGGAAAGGACCAATTCTTTGTTGGCCAGTGTCTACTAAACCTAGGCAGCTGTACTTGTAAGAAATCTTTGACAGTTTGCATAGACTTAGCCCTGTCTTCCATTTTCTTTAACACCTCTGCTGCCTTAACACCAAACAAAGTATCATGTTGTAAAGGTGCATCTAATAATTTAACTTCAACATGATCAGGCAGATTTTGTTCCTTTAACCAAGCATGCCTTCTAATTACAAAACCTGTAACTGCAGCCCTGCAGGAGGCCTCTAAAAAATCAAAACCACATTGCAAAGTATGCTTTCTAACTTGTTCAGCTGCATGCAATATATCCTGCATTTCCTTGTTTTCTGCACATTCAGAGTTTAACATTTTGTGTTTAAGCAATGGCATGACATGTTGCTGATATTTGAGCATATGAAACTGACAGTTTAAGGCCCTTACAGCCAAGGTAGCAAACCTTTTTTCCCCATCTATCCAGTGTCCTAGAATCCCTGTCAGGAGAGGTAGGGTTTTTTTGCAGCGGAACCCTCAACTCCCTTGGGACCCTGAGAAATAGTTTCTGGGTCTGCAGCAGGGTTTTCAAAAAGGAATTTATGTGAGTCAGGAACCCTGTAATATCTGTCAGGCTTAACAGGAGCTGGAGGTAAGGAGTCGAGGTTAAGACTAGACTCCGAAAACATATCCTCTACAATAACTAACACAGGAGGGATGGCTAGTGGCTTGTGCTGAGGTAGTAACAGGAAATGAACAAACCAAATGCTCTGCAAGTACGGAATGCATGGCCAAACCATGAACTAATCCAACACCAAGGGCCAGCATAGAGAGTACAAAAGACACTTGCAAATTGAGTAAACTAAAAGATTCCTTTATTCAGACCGGTTTCGGCTACCCAGCCTTCTTCAGTGAAACAAAATCACAAACAAATTGCTGATTAGGCTATATATACCCACCCCTAACCTATGGAAAACATGGTTCAGCCCAAAAGGAAAAAACTGAAAGGAGTTTACAATACAAAAGGAACTATATACAAATATCACATTTCAGTATTGATAACTATATGCATGTATAAAGAATACATATGAAAACATTATTAAACAAATAGTAATCTACCTATATATAAAAAATATATATGTATGAGTACACACACACATATATATATATATATATATATATATATGCAAATATATATATACATATATATATGCATATATAAGTGCATAAACATGCAGTCAATACAAAATGTGTTCAGTAGAACACTTTGATATATATATAACAAGAAAAAAAGAAATCTAACCAACTGTGTACTGCATATGCCTTAAAACAACATACACTTATATACATCCATGTATACATGAGTATAATAACTAAAAAGTTATATAAAACCAAACAATAGTATATGAATATATTATATATATATATACCACATATAATGTATATAACAAGTGCTACACACATACATAAGAGTCAACAAAATAGTCATATACATACGTAAGATCCTTCAAAGATGGTCATTAAGTCCTGGGAAAAATAATGTCCCTAGGTTGATGATCCAGTATTTCTGTTTGTGGCTAAGAATTGTGTGCCAACCCTGTTGGTTACTTCTATCTCCTATTATTTTATCAATAACCATAAACCTAAACTCTGCATATGGATGTTTAATGGTGTGTCTATATAGGGCATTAGTTTCTCTTTTGTTACGGATATCACTCCTGTGTTCCGACATTCTGATCCTCAGTGAACGGGAGGTGTTTGGAGTAGTAACAGGAAATCCCTGAGCCTCTTTTTAGATTCTGAAAAATCTTGTCTCTCCCTGTGAAAATGCTCCCTCATGATATGTAAGGTTTCCCCAAAAGAATAGTCCTCAGGAGGAGAAGCTGAAGGTATAGATTCTTCAGCATCTGAATCCTCATGGGGGGAAAAGAATATTCCTGATCAGAAGAGGAATCAGAAGAAATGGAAACCTGATCTGAAGATTCATAGTCAGTCTCTTGCCTAGGCCTCTTATCAGGAGGGGAGATGGGAACCCCTGATCAAGGTAATCAAGTCTTCGGCCATTTTGAGCATCTGTGTTTTGGGCATGGAGGTCTGTCCACGTGGCTCGAGTTTGCTTCTTTGCCTTTGAAGTCGGTTTAATGTATAGATGTTTGGGTCTGAATACACCCTCAGGAGCCGGTGCCTGCTCAGTGGCTCTGGACCCATCTGAAGGAACAGCGTCCGAGGCTCCAATACCTTGAGTTTCCAGCGGCATAGCCGACTCTACGTGGGAGTCGGTAGCGGCCTGCGACTCTAAAGTAGCGGTAGTCAGGGGCTGTGAAATCGCCTCACTGAGAACCGGCGACCGGCTTAGGAGAAGCTTCGTCGTCGGTTTTGGGCCTCGGCTGTCTTTTTCTTTGCGTTTTTTGTGAACTCCGGTAGTCGGATGGCTTTCTGACGACATTTCTGGATAATTAAACCTGTGCCCAAAGTACACTTAATAGTGCATTGGTTAAATCTAGCACAAAACCGACAACCCAGAAAGTTATGATCAGGGCCTAGGCAAGGAATACAGTAAGAATGAAAGTCCTTATGAGGTATTTGCTTCCCACAAGAAATACAATTATTAACTTTTTATGACATCAGTTCTGGAGCAAGAAAAAACTTTCCGCAACGGGGTACTTAGCTTTATAGAAGACTTTGGATCTGAAATTAGAACTCGAAATTCTCAAGAGTTGGCTGACCGGCACTTGCGAACTGCTTCGAGCACCGCGTGGCAAGAAAGACTAAAGAAAATGGCGTTGGCTGCTTCTTTTATACCCCTGACGACCCGACGTCAGGGAAGGGGTGACAGCAGCCGACCCAGGACCCAATTCAGGCCTACTGAGGGCAACCTTCCAGCAGGATTACTCAAATGTAATGACTGCAACAGTGAAACACGAAGAACATCGATGTTGCACTACAAAAACTGATCATACTCACTTAAAGGCACAGCGCACTGTCTATATAAATACAACTTATATAAATGCACTGTTAAAAAACTGCAATAAAATGCAATAAGAATACATCAGTCTACACATATATAAACAGCTGATCAAAACAGCTTCACTTGTGCAAACTCCTAGCTTTAAGAAAGGGCTTCATTGGAATTTTAATCTTTCAAGCCATTTTCAATGTCTGCCCTCATTCTAATCATTCACCTTGTCTCACTGGCCTCAAGTTTTCAGTATCACCACCATGATCATTGGATTTAACCACTTCCACAACCAAAAATCTGAAAGTGCGTGTTGCAACATGACAAGCTACATGTTTGGCCAAAGCATTTGTACTAACTTTTCTAATATTATTAGAAATGGTATTATTACGCACAGAGATAAGGCAGTGAGTATGACCAATTTCTGTAGTGTAATACTGCTGCTATGATACTGATGTAATGAACTTTTTGATTGGTTAGAATATTTTAGAAGTTACTTTTATAAACTGAGAATTTTAACTGCGATAATGTCTGAAGAAACAGTGTGACAGCACTAATGTTCTATTAAAGTTTGGGTGTTATTTTGGACTGCCATGTTGTTTTGGTTCACTCTATATGTGGTTGTAAGAATATTACTTACTTTTCTTAAATAATGTCTTTGTATAATGATGCCGTGGTGGTGTTCTGCTTTTTTTTCTGTATCCTGGAGCTTTCTTGATGTACAGCGCATGAGTATGGGACTAGCGTTCCCATGCGTAGGCAGTACATCAGTGCTTTGGAAATAAAGCAAAGGAGAAAAGAAGAAAATTTGAAATTCGGACACTTCAGAGGTACACGAGAGCTGGCACAGAGGAAATAAGAGGAAAATCGGGTACGTTTCTCCAGTTATGGTATAACATATCTGATTTGCCTCATATTTTCTCTGTCCCATCTCTCTCGTACCTCTGAACTGTCCAGAGTTCAAACTTTATTTTTTTTAACTCAAGAAAACTGGAAAGCTCCGAGCATACATTATTAGAGGAAAGTCCGGTGACCAGACTTTTTTCTATTGGCATATGTTAGATTTACAACAGGCACTCTGCTTGGGCTGAGCAATTAGCATGCATGTTTTTGAATGCAAATGACTTGTCATTATATAATAAGTTTTTACTTCCTGTACTCTCAGCAGCTGTGACAGATTAAAGTGAGTGTCACAACCTACACCCACTACACTCATAGCTTAAAATGGTGTTACCTGAAGTACTTTGATGTCACTTCTTACAGGTGTGCCTCTGCTCACATCCTACAGTAACTGTGTAAATCATTTAAATAGGTATCTTCAAATTCAATCATGCCGTCCCAGAAAAAAAATCTGATTAATTTTTCACATTAATACATGAAATGCCACAGAAAATACGAGTCCCTGAAATTCTGAAAGAGATGAAGGTAACACTTTACTTGGGCAGAGTACAGTTACAGCTATCAGAAGATACCATTATGGACCACTCTCTACTGTTACACCATCAACCATAACTGAAGTACAAGCTCCAACAGATAGGTGCCACTCAGCTCATCTTAAAAAAAAAATTCAAAATGGCAGACATCTGCCACTAAGGGAAAACAATTGAATCGTATTTGAATGCCTTAATATAATAAATATAATTACAATATAAAACATTCATTTTTGCTGTGTATAAAGTAGGGTTGACTGCATTTTTGTTTTTTTAGTTGGCAACATCTTCCAAGTCGTGCTGGAAAATAAACTTTTCTGGAGTGCACACTCAGTTAGCTTAAGTACACACTCAGTTAGCTTAAGTATT